>NC_056743.1:1002497709-1002702709 GCF_019279795.1 Protopterus annectens | reverse complement strand
TGTCCAGGTCTTTGAAGAAGGCACCAGTGGAGGCTACTGCTCTGGTAGTGTGTGACCTGACCCCTTGCTGCAAGTGCTTTCCATGGTGGGAATAGCAGAAGCAGGTAGTTTTTCTAATCCAGCAGGAGACAGTTTGCTTTGATAGTGCCTTGCCCAGGGCTCTGGAATGGAAGGACACAGAGTTGATGAGACTTTATAGTTGTCTTAGTTTTGGCCAAATAGAACCTCAACTGCCTGTGGACATCGAGAGGGCAGTATTCTCCCAATGTCATTTTTATGGGATGGAAAGAAGGTTGGTAAGTGAACAGACCGATTTAGTGACAGTTCACTGACCACTCAGGACTTGAAGGAGGGGTTGGTGTGCAGACTCACCCTATCTTTGAGAAAGATAGTGTAGGGAGGGAATGCCATGAGCGTCTAACTTTGAAACCCTTCTGGCTGAGTTAAGGGCTACCAATTAGGACTGTTTTCCATGTGAACATCTGCAGGGATGCAAAGCTGGCTGGCTAGAAAGAGGCAAGTGTAAGCTTTTCCAAGACATAACTTACATCCCAAGGGGGTGGGATAGGCTTCCTTGGTGGCCTAATGTGCAAAATCCCCTTTTAAGAATAGTTTAACATCCAACCTGTAGAGTATAGGAGGGACCAAGGGTAAGCAGGCAGAGATGGCAGATAAGTGAACTTTCACTGAAGAGTATGAAAGGTCTGATTTTATGAGCTCACACACACAGGCTAAGACTACAGGAAAGTACAGTTGTGTACACTTACCATAAATGTAGATGTGAGAGTGTATTCACTATTGCAGTCACCACATTTGGGTTGTCCTGTCACGGGTAGCCCTCAGTCGACCCAAATACCAGAGGGCTTAGTATTTCTGCGTCAATTGCTGTCGCTCCAAGACTGACGTCAAGTCATCAGTGGTATAAAATCAGGCAGACGACACCATTACATCAGTTTTTCTTGCCCTGTTAGGAGCCCCCAAACAGGGAGCTAGGTTATGGTGGAATAACACCACCAGTAGAAAGTAAATACCCAAAATTTCCTGTAAGGAGAGAGGAAGAGAGAGAGAGACTGACAATGGGGATGGAGGGAGGGAAACCAGGACTGCAACAATAAATACAACTGAACAGCTACATTTATTTTAAGTGTACACAACTGTACTATGTTCTTCGTGTTTCACTGTTGCAGTCATCACATTTGGGTTGATTCCCAAAGCTGAAGAAAAGGGTGGAAGCAGTCAAGAAGACCGAGGGCTGGCTAAGATGCCTTGCAAGACTGGTGGCAAAGCCTGCCCGGGATTTGGAAAAGATAGGCAGGTGGTAATGCCTAGTGAAGGTATGAACAGATGTTCATGTTGCAGCCTCCAGGATGTCCCTGGTGGGGAACCCTCTGAGAAAAGCTGCAGAGGTGGAGGTTGACCTGGTGGAGTGTGTCCTGACCCCCTTTGGGGGTGGTTTAATGTGCTGTTTGTAGCAGAAATGGATGCAGTGTGCTATCCATTTGGGGACTGTTTGTTTGGATATGGCCTTGCCCTCTGCCCCTGCTGCGAAGCTGACTAGCAATTGATCAGTTTTCCTAAAACATTTAGTACTGTCTGAGCAGTCTGTGCACATCTAAAGAGTGCAGAATCCTTTCCCCCCTTGCTTTGTGGGTTAGGGAAAAAGGTGGGCAAATTAATGGATTGCTTGTGAGCAAAACTGGACACCACTTTAGGCATGAAGGATGGGTTAGTCCTGAGGGAGACCCTGTCAGCACAGAAAATGATGACGGATGACTGCTTGTAGCTCTGATATTCTTCTAGCTGAAGTGATGGCAGAAGCAAGGCGGCCTTCCAAGAGAAATTTTAACTCTGCTGAAGCAGCAGGTTCAAAGGGGGTAGGGTGAGCTTTACTGACACAAAGTTAAGGTCCCAAGCTTGGGTAGGAGCTCTTCTGGGTGGCCTTTAGTTGTTAGCCCCTCTTAGGAACTGTTTGATGAGAGGGTGTGAAAAGAGAGGTGGCTCTGTGCTGTAATGAGCAGAGATGGCAGAGGCATGAATATTAATAGAAAAGGATAGACCCCTGTGTAGTAGGTCTGCTAGGTAATCCAGGATGAGAGTTGGGGAGGGCTGTGCCGTTCCGGCTCCCTTTGCCTGGATTCAGGTGCAAAACCTTTTCCATTTATCAGTATAGGATTTTCTAGTGCTGGGGCATCTGGCCTCACATATAACGTCTAGGGCTTGTTTCCTCAGGCTGGAAGCTTGAGGAGAGGTCAAGGAATAAGCCAGACTGCCAGGCTGAGGGTCTGCAACTTGGGATGCATGAATTGTGCTAGCAGGTGTAGTTGCATGGCTGAGGCCATGTGCCAAAGGGTCATGCTGAGCCTGCAGAGGAGATAAGAGCGAGTCCCATTCCCTGATTGTTGATATACCACATCACTGTGGTGGTGTCTGTTTTGATCAGTACAGGCTCCAGGGAGAAAAGAGGTCTGAAAGCTGTCAGGGCATGCTGATCAGCTAGCATCTCTTTTTGGCTGATGTGCAGATGTACTTGATTTGGGCTCCAATGGCCCTGAATGCACCTGCCATCCAGGTGTGCACCCCAGACATAGTCTAATGCATCTGTGGTGAGGGTCTGGGCTGCGTAGGGTTGTGAGAAGGGAAGCCCCCTGGTTGTGGTTGCATGCTGCTGCCCACTGAAGAAAATCTTTCCTTAGACAAGGTATCACTGGTATGAGAGTTTCCAGGTCTTGAGTGTATTGACACCAAAGGCCTTTTAGGTACCACTGTAGTTTCCTCATATTCATAGGTTCATAGGTTCATACTAGGCTATCTGCCCAAGGGCATTTATAAGCCTAGCCCATAGTTATGTGGCTTTCGCGACCCCTTTAGTTTGAATAAAAACTATGCCTATCATTTTTCTGTGCCTCTGTCAAGCAGTGACACTGAAGTAATCCCTGGGGTATATCTGCGATCTCCCATCCATTGGTCAAGATTCCTCTTGAACAAGGCCAGCGAGGTGCTCTGCCTCACATGTACCGGGATTTTGTTCCACAGCATAGGGAGTCTCTGGGTGATGAATCTGTCCCTCCAGCACATTCTATTTATAACCGTGTCAAGGTTTAAGTCTCCCGGCCTTGTGGTTCTGAGGGATCTAGATTTGTTGACGTGAAGCATATTCATCAAATCTGGGTTTGACATGGCCTTATATGTCAGGCACAGGTCACCTCTGAGCAAGCGGTATGAGACTGAATAGAGCTGGAGTTCTTTCAGTCGGGCAGCATAAGACATATTTTTGAGACCCTTTATCCTTTTGGTGAGGAACTTTTGGGGCCTTTCAAGCTGCAGCAGGTGTCTGGTCAGATACATTCGAACGGGCATTGTACTCAATCATAGGTCTAATGAGTGATGAGTACAGGGGGACGATGACCTCCCTTGATCTAGATGTGAATCCCTTCATGATCAGGTGGGCAATATAGAAGGTTTTCCTAACTACTTTAGCAACATGAGTGTCAAACGAAAGGCTACTGTCAACTTGGGTCCCCAGATCCCTGATGACTTTTTCTGTGCTCAGTGGATTGCCACCTATATGGTAGCTAGGGGTAACCTTGTTTTTCCCAAAGGGTATGACTATGCATTTTTTGGCGTTTAACTTCAGGCCATGGCTCTGGCACCAGTTATCCGTTTCTGTGAGGCCCTTCTGCAGGATATCTGTGTCAGATGTGTTTTCGACTATGGCGCCCAGTTTGCAGTCATCTGCAAACTTTGTCAGCCATAACCCTCCTGTGTTTGCTTGTACTTCAGAAAAGTAGATGCCGAACAAGAGTGGACCCAGGACTGAGCCCTGTGGGACACCACTTGTGACAGGCTTTGAGTCTGACATGGCTCCAGCAACTCTGACCCTGTGGGTTCTGTCACTTAGCCAGTTTGCAACCCATCTTGTGATGTATGGGTTTACATTCAAGCTGATGAGTTTTTCGATGATACCTGAGTGGGGTATTGTGTCGAAGGCCTTTGCCAGGTCGAGGTAGGCTGTATGGACTGCCTTTCCCTCATCAATGGCCTTGGTGACTCTCTCGAAAAAGTCAACCAAGTTTAAGAGGCAGGATCTGCCTTTGACAAAGCCAAACTGAGTTGGATCCAAAGTCTGCAAGTTCCCTATGTCTTTATTTATGAGTTCCATTATGATCCTCTCCATGGCTTTGCAGATAAGGCTTGTCAAGCTAATGGGGCGGTAATTTCCAGGGTCTGTGGAGGCACTGCCCTTATGAAGTGGGACCACAGTTGCCGTGCGCCACTCCTTGGGTACGTATCCTGAGGTGAGGCTAAGATTAAACAGCTGTCCTAACTGTGGGTTTAATTCCTCGTTGAGTTCATGAAGCACACAGCCGGGGACACCATCCGGTCCCATGGATGCTGTGTTTTTGCCTTAGTGAGGGCAGTTCTCACCTGGGCGTTGCAGGTGTTTGGGGGGGGTACAATCCTCTGGAATAGATATCTCTCCTTTTGGAGGGGAGAGAAGTTTGCACTGAACCTGTCAGCCAGTATGTTAGCAATGTGTGTAGGTTCAGTAATTTTCACATCATTTTGAACTAATTCTGAGCATATCTGGGAGTTTCCTCCTAGGTTTCTAACATAGCTAAAGAAGGCCTTATGATTGTCTTTAGAGTCCTTGGTGATTTTTCTCTCAAAATTTGCCTTGGATGATTTTATGAGAGCTCTTAGTTTTTTACTTATAATGATCAAAGGTGTCTTACCTTTCAAGGATTTTGCTCTATCTTGTAGTAGCTTCCTCCTTTTGTTGTAGAGCTTGTTTATGGCTGGGGTCCACCAGACTGGATGCTTGCCTTTGGTACAGAGAGTCTTAGTTTTGTTTGGGATTGCCTGATCCATGCAGTCCTGCAGGTGCTGGTAGAAGGCATTTGTAAGTGATTCAGCGGTTTGAGTAATGTTTACCACTGGCTCAGGGGCCTAAAAGGAGACCACACTAGTTTTAGAAGTGTGAAATCGGCTTTTGAGAAGTTTTTCACTGTGGTCTTTTTTGTTTCAGGTGGGGGCGGGATGAGGACCTCCAGCGAGATTAGTTTATGATCTGATCTCACCAGTGAGGGGTATACTTCCAGTGTTGAACATTTTGATCCCATGTTCGTGATGATGAGATCAAGTATGTTTTCTCCTCTTGTGGGGATGGTGACTAGTTGTTCCATGGCATTTGAGTTTATGAACTCCAGGAATCTTTGGGTTAGAGTGTTCGGGCTTGAGTAGTGTTCCCAGTCTATATTAGGGTAGTTGAAGTCACCTAGTATGATGGTGTTTGGAGATACATTTATCCCTCCAATGTTTTCAGGAAGGCCATGTGAGGTTCCTGAGTTTGAGAGGGTGGCCTGTAACATGCTACACATTGCAGAGCAGTCTTGCCTATGGTTAATTGCACCTGGATGGTCTCCAATGCATCGTGCGTTGCCACCAACCTTGAGGTGTGGGTGTCCTTTATGAATATGGACACCCTCCTTTCTTGGTGTTGTCCGGATTTTGGGGCCGGAACGCATGATATGAGGTGAAACCTGTTAGTGCTGGGGTGCTCTCAGGAGCCTTGAACCAGGTTTCTGTCACAGCACAGACATCGATGTTCTCCATATTGAGAAGGGCCTCGAGTGCGTGCATCTTGAGATTGAGACTTCTGGCATTGAGCAGCATTACCCTTAGTTTTTTCCTTTTGGTGTTCTAGGGTGGTAGGTTTAGAATTTGAGCCTTGGCTAAAAAAGGCACTATGGGCGTGGCAAGAGCCTTTGCCAATATCCGAAAGCCCACGGGCGACAGGTGCACGCCGTCCCTTGAAGCAGCGTGGCTTGTCCAGCATGTCATCCCAGGCAGACAGACATTGGATCCCTTTGAATGACACCAGAATTTAAGCCAATTATTAAAGCTGATCATCTTATCACTGTATTGTGGCATCATTCTAGGTGAAGGTAGGATACTACTCAAGGTCAGGGTCATACCTGCCTGGGCTACATAATCAGAGAGCTCCTCGATGTCCCTTTTCATGTAGTCCAAGGAGGTACGTCTCAGGTCGTTGACACCAGCGTGGACAATGACTGAGTCGTACTTGTACCAGCTGTTGAGAGACCTGAGTGCTTGCGTTATGTGGCGGATTCTAGCGCCCGACAGGCAGCTTACTGTGACCTTCTCCTTACTCAGTCTGGTGAGCGGGACGTCAGTGTGTCTGACTATGGAATTACCAATGACAAGTGTGTCTGGCATTTTGTTTGGCCTTAAGGGCTGTGACTGTTTGACACACTGACTGTGTGGTCTATGTGTTGCATGTGTTGGGTCGTGAGGTGGTAGTTGTTTGGGTGTCTGCTTTGGTGGCCTCTGCTGTTTTGGTAAATTTTTGAACAGAGCCTCCGAGTATGTCTTTGTGTGAGTATGTGTATGATTTGAAGTTGTGATGGTACCATGTGTGACTGGGTATGTATTGTGTGTGGTTACCTTCTCCTCCTGTCTGGTCTTGCCAGTCCTATGTTGAGAGAGCTCAGCCTCCAGTTTGGCCGTATAGTTGCATCTCTCGCATGTATTTGTGTTTTGTGGGAGAAGGAGAGGATTGTTTGTGTACATGAGGCAATTGTAACATTGCCTCAATATTCCCAGGTTCACCAGTTGAGCTGGAGAGGACACTAGCAACTGATCCCTCGACATACTAGAAGTAGTAGATAAAGAGACTTTCAAAGGACTCCGGCGGAAGTGGGTTTTAGGCTGGTGGGGTACTATCTATAATAAGAGTGCTTTATCAAGGTGCAAGTACTGTAGGAGTAAGTGCTAGGCTTTACAGATAGAGAATAGTCTACTTGGGAATCAATTAGAGATGAACTTTTCAGTTATAGGATATGCTGGTTAGATCAGCAGTACAGCTCGAGGAAGGTAGTTCTAAGGGAAAATTTGAAGAGTGGAATTTAGATGTCCCGAATAGTTTAACCTTGTTTAACCGCCGCTGCTCTTGTGTGCAACAGTGGCAAGTGAAGTCTAGCATATGGAATGAGTAGAATGCAGAAGGCCATGATCCCTAGAGCTTGCAGGATTTTCCTTGCGGATAACGGGGTTCTGGTGGCTAGGTGACAGAAGTAGCCTGTTGGGAAGACTTGTTTTTCTGGAGTAAGGAATGCCACCTGGGATGCTGTGTCCAGGCTTGCTCCCAGGAATACAATTTTTTGTTTGGGGACTAGTTTTGATTTCTTTTCATTGATAGTATACCTCAGGGAGGTCAGTAGGTCCTTCACAAAAGTCAGGTGCTGCTGAAGCAACTTCTCCTGACTGACTGAATCAGGCAGTCTTCTAAGTATGGGTAAATTTGCATTTTTCTTTGTCTTCAAAAAGGAATGGCGGGAGCCAGACATTTTGCAAAAACTCTGGCAGCAGTGGATAAGCCAAAGGGAAGCGCAGAGAACTGAAAGTGCATAGATCCTGCCCTGAAACATAAGGTATTTCCTACATGATTCCCTGATTGGGATGTGTAGGTAGGCCTCTTTTAGGTCTAGGGTGGCTAACCAAGCATCCTTGCAAAGCACTGGTAAAAGCTGCTGGAGGGTGAGCATTCTGAATTTTGCATCACCAAAAAGGTGCTTAGAATGGATAGATCGAGGAAGGGGGGGGGGCATGTGCCCTCTTTTCTGGGTACCAGGAAGAGTCTGGAGTAGAAACCTTGGCCTATCTGTTCTGCAGGAAGATGCTGTATTGCCCTCATGGAGAGCAAAGTAAGGACTTGCTTTTTGGCCTTTGCCCATTAGTTTGGAGGAAGATATGGGAACTCTTTTGGGGTTGGTGGAGGGTGAAAATAAAATTTGTATCCCTGGGACACTATGTTGAGGATCCATCGGTCGTTGGTAATGGTGGTCCAGTTATTTGCGTGTAAGGAGAGTTTTCCCTCCTAGGGGCACAAGCAGGTGGGCAAAGGTAGGGGGTGGAAGTATAAAGTCATTGTGTGTTCTTATCATAAGGGGGTGGCTTTGCACTCCCTGTTTTTGAAGAGGAGGAACTCCATTGCTTAGATCTCTGCATACCCTGGGTCTGTCTGGGGAGGGTCTGCTTCCCCTGGGTCTGGGCTGAGCTGACCAGGAAAGGACCAGTGCTTGGAGGGCCAAAGCCTACTGAACCTCGGTGGCTAGACCTGTAAGAAGGCTAACTGTCTGCATAGATTTAGCTTTTTCTTCTATCTTTTTTAAGATCACTTCAGCTTTGGTGCCAAATAAGTTGTCTTTCTTCAAGGGTGTGTCTAATAATTTTGATTTGACATGGTCTGGCAAGGTCTGTTCCTCAAGCCAAGCAAGCCTTCGAAGGACAAAACCAGTGACTGATGCCCTGCAAGATGCTTCTAGGGCGTCAAAACCATATTGTAAGGTGTGCTTAGTTACTTGACTTGCAGAATGTAGTAACGCTTGTAATTCTTTATTTTCTGCACAAGTAAGAAAAAAAGATATTTCTTGGTTGAGGAGTTCCATGGTATGTTGCTGATATTTCAGCATGTGGAACTGACAATTTAGTACTATAACAGCAAGAGTAGCAGAGGTGTATGCTTTTTTACCCCATCTTTCTAATGGTTGAGAATCCCTATTTGAGGAGATGGGATTCTTAGCTGAAGTTGCTCTGATGCCTTTAGGTCCTTGAGAAATGACCTCGGGGTCAGCAGTAGGATTTTTGAAAAGAAATTTGTGAGCAGGAGGAAGGGTGTCAGGAGTCAGAATGGATTCCATAAAAACATCAACCACAACATCCAGGACAGTAGGAATGGCCAAAGGTCTGTGCTGTGGTGCACAGGTTAAGGCCAAGAATACAGCTTCTATGGGACATGACAATATCCCTGGCTGTGTTCTACATGAACTACAGAGTGAACTGGCACCTCACTTGTGTGCCCTGTTCAATCACAGCCTCCCCTCAGGATTTGTGCCTACCGAATGGCGTACTACTAGTTATCCCTCTCCACAAAGGAGGAGTGACTACACACCCCAGGAATTATCGCCCAATTAGCCTGACGAGTGTGATATGTAAAGCTATGGAACGCATCATCATGGACATAATAAACAAGGGTATAGAGTATCTCCAAACTCTGGATCTTACACAATTTGGTTTTGTGAAGGATAGATCATGCGTGCTGAACTTGGTCGACTTTGAAGTCACCAGAGCTGTGGATGAAGGCAAGGTGGTTCATGCAGCGAACCTTGATCTGGCCAAGGCCTTTGATACCATTCACCACTCAGGAATCCTAGAAAAACTCACTAAGCTGGTCATCAAGCCCTATATCACTCGGTGGGTTGCAAACTGGCTCACAGAACCCATAGTGTGAACTTAGTTGACTGCCTTAAGCTCAGTGCCAAAAAATGTAGTCATCCCCTTTGGGAAAAAAACAGTTCCCTTGAATTTCCACATTGATAGTAATCCACTGAACATAGAAGGTGTTTTAAGAGATCTGGGAGCACATTTTGACAGCAACCTCTCTCTTGACCACCACATTGCCACTGTGGTCAGAAAGTCCTATCTCATTACTAAGGGTTTTGCATCCAGGAAAAAAGGTCATTGTCTCCCTTTACTCTTCCCTCATTAGGCCAGTCATTGAGTACAATGCCCTATTTGGCATGTACCTCCCTAGACACCTGCAACAACAGGAGAGGCCGCAAAAGTACCTTGCAAAGAGGATCCTAGGCCTTAAACACTTGTGCTATATGGAGAGACACAAAAAAAACTGTTCTGTCTCATCGCCTACTTAGAGGCAATCTCAGCTTGACTTACAAAGCCATGTCTGACCCAGCTCGGTTAGAATTACTACATCTAAAATTCCAATCCCTCCACCACACGTTCCAGAGACCTCCACCTCATTACCACAATCAACAGAACATGCTGGAGGGACAGGTTCATGACCCAGAGACTGCCAATGCTGTGGAATAGACTTCACGTACGTGTCAAGCAGAGCACCTCACTGGCCCTCTTCAAGAGAAGTCTTGATGAGTGGACAGGAAATAGAAAATTCTCCCCGGGGATCACTCCAGTGGCTGTACTCGACAGAGGCACTAGGAACTAAGGTAGAGTTGCACGATGCCAGGGTAATCCTATGGGCTAGGCTTGTAAAGGCTCCAGGGCCATTTGCCTAGTACACACCTGTGAACCTGTGGTAGATATAAGAATTCTCTGAGTCTCTTTTTTGACTGAGGATAGTCCTGACATTCCCACTGGAAATGCTCCAAGTATGTAGGGTTTCCCCAAATGAAAAATCCTCGGGTGGAGAGGCAGAAGGAATGGATTCCTCTGCATATGAATCCTCATAAGCAGAGAGGGGTTGCATATCTTTATATTGAGAGGCATCGGACTCCGGTTCAAATAAAACTACAGGGGACAAGTCTCTCTTTTGGAAGGGGTAGCTGGGCTTCCCCTAATGAGCATGATAAGGTCTTCTACCATTTTAAGCATTTGAGACTGAGGCAAGGAAGCAGGTGCCTGAGCTTGGGTCATCAGTTTCTTGGGTGTGGATTGTACTCTGGGCCTTGGAAACTTGGTAGTTTTAAAAAGAACTGAAAATGAGAAAAAAGTTGGTCTGTGTCGAGTACCGGTAGTGCAAAGTACTTCCTCACAAGCCGGTGCCTGCTCAGCGGCTCCAGACACATCCAAGGTGTCGACATCCACAGGCTTCTTAGTCGAAGAAGAGTCTTGTGCCATACTGGACTCCGAAAGGGTCTCGGTAGTGACCTGCGAATCCCCAGAAGCGGGCATCAGGGGCAGTGAAAATGACTCACTGAGGACTGGAGAAAGTACAGTTGTGTACACTTACCATACATGTAGATGTTAGAGTGTATTCACTGTTGCAGTCATTACATTTGGGTAATCTGCTGGTAGGTTGCCCTCAGTCAGCCTGAATTCCAAAGTCTTGGGTCCTGCGTCAGTTGCTGTCTCCTCTTCCATGACGTCAGGTCGTCAGGGGTATAAAACAAGCAGCCAACGCAATTTTCTTTAGTTTTTCTTGCCCCAGATGTCAGGTGCCCCCAAAAAGGTAGGAAAAAAATAAATAAATATATATATATATATATATATATATATATATATATATAGATAGATATAGATAGATATACATGCATCAACATATTACCTTCATCTACAAGCAAATACACCACATAGGTTGTAGAAGATAGAGAAGGAAAGATAAACTCCAGAATGAAAGGGGGATGACGGACGGGTAACCTGGACTGAAACAGTGAATACACTCCAACATCTACATTTATGCTAAGTGTACACAACTGCACTATGTTCTTCGTGTTTCACTGTTGCAGTCATTACATTTGGGTAGAATCCCAAAGCTATGGTTGGGAGACTGGATCTAACAGCATTAGGTATGGCTATAAAACCCTGCAAAACTGCAGTGGCAAAGCCTGCCCTGGACTTAGAGAGGCAAATGATAATGCTTTGTAAAGGTGTGAACAGAACTCCAAGTAGCAGCCTCTAGAATGTCTTTGATTGGTACTCCTCTGAGAAAGGCTGCTGAAGTAGCTGCAGCTCTGGTGGAATGAGACCTAATGCCCTTGGGCACAGGTTTACCATGGTGTAAGTAGCAGAAACGGATGCAGTGGCTTATCCACTTTGAAACTGTCTGCTTTGAAATAGCCTTGCCTTCTAATCCTGCAGCATAGGTCACTATGCAATGTTTCTCCAAATGAATAATCCTCAGGAGGTGGATGCAGATGGTATACACTCCTCTTCATCAGAATCCTCATAGGGAGGAATACACAATTCCTGATCAGAAAGTACAGCTTTGTACCTACCATAAATGGAGATGTTAGAGTGCTAATAAAGCTGCAGTCATAACAGATGGATTCTCCTGCAGTCAGGCGGGTCCTCGGTCGGCTGAATTCCAAAGTCTAGGTCCGGCGTCGGTTGTCGTCGCTTCTTCCCTGACGTCAGTGCGCCAGGGGTATAAAAGAACCAGCCGACGCCATTTTCTTCAGTTTTTCTTGCCCCAGATGTCAGGTGCCCCCAGAAGGAAGGCAATACATAAATTTGTGTAATAAAGCAATGCAATATAATCAAAATACAGTAGTTGCAAGCAAATACACCATAAAAGAATACCCCAATCAGGTTGTATGAGGAGGTGTTAGCCAATAGGCCTGTCCCAAGAGGGGAAGGAGAGAGGGGAAACCTGGACTGCAGTTGTATTAGCACTCGAACATCTACATTTATGGTAGGTACAAAACTGTACTATGTTCATCGTGCATACAGCTGCAGTCATAACAGATGGGTAGAATCCCAAAGCTAAGAAAGGGGTGGTAGGCACTAGGTGGAACTAGGAGGAGCCAGAATGCCCTGCAAGACTGCAGTGGCAAAGCCTGCTCTAGTTTTGGAGTGTAATGGTAGGTGGTTGTGCTTGGAGAAGGTATGCACAGAACTCCAAGTGGCTGCTTCCAAAATATCTTTGGTAGGAACTCCTCTGAGGAAAGCTGCAGAGGTAGCTGTGGCCCTTGTGGAGTGAGACCTGATGCCTGCAGGTACAGTTTTACCATGAAAAGAGTAACAAAAGTGTATGCAGTGGGCTATCCATTTTGAGATTGTCTGTTTGGAAATTGGCTTCCCTTGAGCTCCTATAGCATAGAACACAAAGAGCTGTTCTGATTTTCTGAAGGGCTTTGTTCTGTCCAAATAATAACGCAGCTGTCTGTGGATGTCCAAGGAATGTAGTAGTCTCTCCCCTTTGTTTTGAGGATTAGGGTAAAAGGTAGGTAAGTGTATAGCCTGATTCAAAGCTACCCTGGATACCACCTTTGGCATAAAGGATGGGATGGTTCGTAAGGAAACTCTGTCCTGATGGAAGATGATAAAAGGCTGCACAGCCATGAGGGCTTGTAGTTCCGATACCCTACGAGCTGAGGTGATAGCCAGAAGGAAAGCTGTTTTCCAGGACAAATATTGCAAATCTGTTGAGGCAGCGCTCAAAAGGAGGCAAGGTCAGCTTTTCTAGAATGAAATTGAGATCCCAAGCAGGTATTGGTCGTTTCCTTGGGGGTTTTATATTCTTAGCCCCTCTGAGGAACTGTCTTAAGAGGGGGTGAGAGAATAAAGGTGGATCAGTGTTGTATTCTGCAGAAATGGCTGAGGCATGGATTTTGATCGAGGAGAATTAAAGTCCACTGCTTAGCAGCTCAGCTAGATACTGTAATATTTGAGGTAAATTCAGTTTTCCAGGGGACTGGCCCTTTTTCTCATTCCAAACACAAAAACGTTTCCATTTTGCTTTTCTAGTTGATGGCCTTCTGGCCTCCAAAATGACATCCTGCACCTCCTTGGAGAGTAGGGTCTGTTGTGATGTTAAGGAATCTTCCATGCGGCTAGATTGAGTGTCTTCAGTTGACTGTGAAGAGTTTTGAAGCGGTGCTGAGTCAGAAGAGGAGGCATTAGAGGTAGGGTCCATGGAGGGGAATGCGTCAGGCTCCTTAGTAGTGGGTACCAGTGTTGCCTTGGCCAGTCTGGAGCAATGAGGATCATCTTTGGTCTGTCTGCTCTGGTTTTTAATAGAACTTTGGGCAGCAGAGGAAGAGGTGGAAAGGCATAAACTGTCATTGTTGTCCAACTGAAAGAGAGCGCGTCCACTCTCCAGGCCTGTGGATGAAAAGTCCTTGAGCAGAATTTTGTTAATTGGTGATTTTTGTGGGAGGCAAAGAGATCTATGTCTGGCCTTCCCCATTCTTGGATTATTTCTGTAAAAACTTTTGGATGCAACTTCCATTCGTGTGGATCTGTCATATTTCTGCTTAGGTTGTCTGCCAGCGTGTTTTCCTTGCCTGGCAAGTACTGTGCTTGTAGCTCCATTTGTAATTCCATGGCCATGTTCCAAAGTGACATGGCCAGTCTGCATAGGGGATCAGAATGTGTTCCTCCCTGTTTGTTTATGTACCACATAACTGTGGTGTTGTCTGTTCTTATCAATAGCTGACCTGGTTGTAGAAGGTCCTTGAAGGCTGTAATAGCATTTATCACTGCTAGCATTTCTTTTTGATTGATGTGAAGGTGCTTTTCTTTTTGGGTCCATTTGCCCTGAATGCACCGGTCTGTCATGTGCGCCCTCCAGGCGTAGTCCGAGGCATCTGTTGTCATGACTTGATTTGCTTGAGGCTTGCTGAATGGAAGACCTGTGTTTGTTTGGCATGCTTGAGCCCACCACAGAAATTCCTTTTGCAGACATGGAATTAGTGGTATCATTGTTTCCAAACTGTGGCTGTGTTGAGACCATATGTTTTTTAGGTACCATTGTAGTTTTCTCATATGCAGCTTTGCACATGGGATTAGTAAGATGCAAGATGCCATGAATCCCAGAGCCTGCAGGATTTTCCTTGCAGTCAGCCTGGTGCAATCTGCCAGTGTTCTGAAATATTGAATTAGTTGCCCCTGCTTCTCTGGCATGAGGTAGGCCATCTGGGTGTTTGTGTCCAAACTGGCACCCAGGAAAATTATCTTCCGAGAGGGTATTAGTCTTGATTTCTCTTTGTTGACTGTGTATCCTAGAGAGTTTAATAACATTATTACACAAGCCAGATGTTTCAGAAGAATGTGTTTGCTGTCCGCTTGGATCAGGCAGTCATCCAAATAAGGGTATATTTGTATCCCTTGAAGTCTGCAGTAGGCAATTACTGATGCCAGGCATTTCGTGAATACTCTGGGCGCAGTAGATAAACCAAAAGGCAATGCAGAGAATTGATAATGTATTGAACCTGCAAGAAATCTGAGGTATCTTCCGCAATTTTGTCTGATTGGGACATGCAGGTATGCCTCCTTGAGGTCCAATGTTACCAGCCAAGACTCCTTGCCCAGCATTGGAAGAAGTTGCTGTAGAGTGAGCATCTTGAATTTTGGTACGAGTGGGAATGTGTTTAGGATGGAAAGATCCAAAATAGGTCTCCAATCTTTGCCCTTCCTTGGCACCAGAAATAGCCTGGAATAAAAACCTTGACCTTGTTCGTGTGTAGGTACCTCTTGAATAGCTTTCATGTTTATAAGGTCTGAAATTTGCTTTTGTGCCTCTGCCCTTTGATTGTGTGGCAGGTTTGGCATGCCTTTCATTTTTGGAAGGGTATGAAAATGGAATTTGTAGTCTCTGTTTATAATGTTCAGAATCCATTTGTCCTTTGTGACAATATGCCAATTTTTTGATAATAGTGCCAGCTTTCCTCCTAAGGGTGCTGCCATTTGAGACCTGGTTGGCATGCAAAGGGGAAAGTCATTGGTTTTGCTTTCTGAAAGATTGCGAGTTGTCCTCACCACCTCTTTGTGTAGGAGCTTGCCATTGTCTGCCTCTGTACGAGCCTTGTGTTTGTCCTCTGCCCCTTGGGCGCCTGTATCTGCCTCTTTGGGGTCTTGTCTGTGACAGGAAAGGACCAGTTTTTGAAAGGCCAATTTCTACTAAAACGTGGGGGTTGAACCTGCATAAATTCTTTCACAGTTTGCATTGATTTAGCCTTTTCCTCCATTTTCCGTAACGCTTCCTCAGCATTTGCCCCAAATAGTACATCCTTTTGAAGAGGGGCGTCTAGTAATTTAGCTTTGACATGATCAGGCAAGGCTTGTTCCTTGAGCCAAGCATGCCTACGTATGACTGAGCCTGCAACAGCAGCTCTACATGAGGCCTCTAGAGCATCAAAACCACATTGTAAGGTATGTTTACCCACTTGTTCTGCACTATGCATCAAATCCTGCAACTCCTTCATATCTGGCTGTTCAGGTTGTGACATTTTACTTTTCAATTGAGATAACAGAAACTGTTGGTATTTTAGCATATGAAACTGACAGTTTAAGGCCCTCATGGATAGGGTAGCAGAGGTATATACCTTTTTTCCCCACCTTTCTAAGGATCTGGAATCTCTCTCGGAAGGCAATGGGTTTTTGGCAATGGAGGCCTTAACTCGCTTGGGCCCCTGTGAGATGGTTTCTAGGTCAGCAGCATGGCTTTTGTATAGAAACTGGTGCGAGTCAGAAACCCTGTAGTACCTGTCAGGCTTAATTGGAGCTGGAGGGAGAGAGTCCGGGTTAAGGCAGGCCTCCGAGTAAACATCATCTAGGATGTCCAGGACAGGAGGTATAGCCAGAGGCCTGTGCTGGGGTAACAAAAGAAATTCCCTGAGTCTTTTCTTAGAATCTGAATAATCCTGGCTTTCCCAGTGGAAGTGTTCCCTTAAGGTATGCAGAGTTTCACCAAATGAGTAATCCTCAGGGGGGGATACAGAAGGAATAGATTGCTCTGCATCAGAGTCTTCAAAAGGAGAGTAAGACTGTTCCTGATAATCAGAGTGCTCTGAAATAATGGAGCCCTGATCAGAGGAGGGGGAATCTTCCTCCACTCTGGGTCTTTTGTCCGGAGGTGGCTGAGAACCTCTGATTAGAGTAATTAAATCCTCAGCCATTTTAAGCATCTGTTTCTTAGGCATTGGGCCTGGAGATGGGCCCTGTGTAGCTGGTCTCTTAGGGTGCATGGCAGCTTTAGACTTGGTGAAAGCCTTGATGGAGAAAGAAGAGGAAGGTCTGAAGACACCTTGAGTGGAGGTGGACCTGTCCACATTCTGTGTTTCAATGCCAAGTGTGGCTTCGGTATCTGTAGTCAGGGTGAGGGCCGAGGAGCCTGCGACCTCGGGTACAGGAGACACCGCCGAAGATGCGTCGTCGGTAATCAGGGGCTGCGTAGGCGCCTCGCTGAGAACCGGACCACATGTAGTCGGCTTTGGTGTGGTGTCAATAGAGGCCGCGGACCTCGAGTGTCGGTCCTTGTCTTTGCGTTTTTTAGACAAAACCGGAGTCTGAGTATCCAACGACATAGTATAGTTAAATGCTTTCCCAAAATAATGCTGGGCGAACTCCGCCCGACGCTTAATAGTGCGTTTGTTGAATGTAGCACAAAAGCGACAGACCGAGACGTCGTGGTCTGGGCCTAAACAAGGTATACAGAGGGAATGGAAATCCTTATGCGGTATTTGCTTCCCACAAGAAATACAATTATTAACTTTGTCTGACATCGGTCTGAGGCAAGAAAAAGTTTCCCCAACGGTGTAGTTAGCTTTTAAGAAGACTTCGGTTCCAAATGTTTTGTAATCTCAGGAGCTGGCCGACCGGCACTTGCGAACTGCTTCTGCTTCGGGCACCGTGCGGCAAAAAAGACTGAAGAAAATGGCGTCGGCTGGTTCTTTTATACCCCTGTCGCACTGACGTCAGGGAAGAAGCGACGACAACCGACGCCGGACCTAGACTTTGGAATTCAGCCAACAGAGGACCCGCCTGACGGCAGGAGAACCCATCTGTTATGACTGCAGCTGTATGCACGATGAACATCTCCAAGAAGCAGCCTCTAGAATGTCTTTGGTTGGTACTCCTCTGAGAAAGGCTGCTGAAGTAGCTGCAGCTCTGGTGGAATGAGACCTAATGCCCTTGGGCACAGGTTTACCATGGTGTAAGTAGCAGAAATGGATGCAGTGGCTTATCCACTTTGAAACTGTCTGCTTTGAAATAGCCTTGCCTTCTAATCCTGCAGCATATGTCACTAGTAATTGCTCAGTTTTTCTTAGAGCTTTAGTCCTGCTCAACTAGAATCTTAGCTGTGTGTGTATGTCCAAGGAATGCAGAATTCTCTCCCCCTTGTTCGGTGGATTTGGATAAAAGGTTGGCAGATGAATTGTTTGGTTAAGAGTCACACTGGAAACCACCTTAGGCATAAATGTAGGATTTGTCCTCAGACACACCCTGTCTGGGTAAAATATGAGAAAAGGCTCTACAGCCATGAGGGCCTGTAGCTCTGAAACTCTTCTTGCTGAAGTACTTGCTAGCAGCAGAGCTGTTTTCCATGATAAGAACTTTATATCAGCGGTAGCAGCTGGTTCAAATGGAGGCAGGGTGAGATATTCCAAGACATAATTGAGGTCCCATGCAGGTAATGGTGATCTTCCAGAAGCCTTAAATTTTTGGCTCCTCTAAGATACTGCTCTAAGTAAAGGATGGGAAAAGATTGGTGGCTCTGTATTGTAATGAGCCGAAATGGCAGAGGCATGGATTTTAACTGATGAGAAAGATAGGCCTTTGTCAAGCATCTCAGTCAAATACTGTAATATCTGAGGAATATTTGGTTCTGCTGTATCAGTTCCTTGTGCTTGATTCCAAGCACAGAATCTCTTCCATTTATCAGCACAAGACTTTCTAGTACCAGGCCTTCTGGCTTCCAAAATGCCATCCATCACAGCTTTACTGAGAGGAGTTATTTGTATAACTACATGATCAGCCATGCCGCCAGGTTCAGTATCTGGAGTTGACGTGCAGGATCGGATTGCTGGGACAGTAGTTGAGGTCTTTGAGGTAAGGTCCAAGCTGGGTATTGAGACCAGTTATTTAGGATTGGGTACCAGTACTGGTGGGGCCAGTCCTGGGAAATTACTATCATCGTTGGTTTCTCCTGTCTGACTTTTAGGAGGACCTTGAGGATAAGAGGCAGAGGAAGAAAGGCGTAAACTGATAGGTTTTTCCAACTGAAGGATAGGGCGTCCACTTTCCATGCTTGTCTGTGATAAGTCCTTGTGCAGAATCTTTTCAAATGATAATTTTGAGGAGAGGGAAATAGATCTATGTCTGGACTCCCCCATTTCTCTGTTATGCTGAGGACTTGTGGATTTAGTTTCCAATCGTGAGGATCCATAAGGTTTCTGCTTAAATCGTCTGTCAGTGTATTTTTTTCCTGGCAGGAATTGAGCTTGAAGATGTATTTGGTAAGTCAAAGCTGTGTCCCACAGTGCCATGGCTAATCTGCAAAGGGGGTATGAGTGTGTGCCTCCTTGCTTGTTTATATACCACATGACTGTGGTGTTGTCAGTCTATCAGTAGTTGTCCTGGATGAAGTAAGTCCTTGAAGGCTGTTAGGGCATTTTGAACAGCTAGCATCTCTTTCTGTTTGACATGCAGATGCATTTGTTTTGGGGTCCATATGCCCTGAATGCATCTGCCTGCCATGTGGTCCCCCCAGGCATAATCCGATGCGTCTATTAAGGTTTGGCTGGCAAGGGGGACAGTTAAGGGCCGTCCCATGTTTTGGTGACATACCTTTGCCCACCATAGAAACTCCTGTTGTAGGCAAGGTATGATAGGAATCTTTGCTTCCAGACTGTGAGAATGTTGATGCCATAAACTTTTCAGGTACCACTGAAGTTTCCTCATATGCAGTCTTGCATATGGAATCAGTAGGATGCAGGATGCCATGAAGCCCAAAGCCTGTAGAATTTGTCTTGCAGATAACTGGGTCTTTGTTGCCACCAGTTTGAAGTAAGTAATGAGTTGCCTTTGCTTGTCAGGCGTGAGGTAAGTCATCTGGGCAGTTGTATTCAAGCTTGCACCCAGGAATGTTATCTTTTGAGAGGGTACCAGTTGTGATTTCTTTTCATTTATTGTGTACCCTAGGTATGTTAGAAGCCTTTTCACAAACGCCAGGTTTCGAAGAAGAGTGTCCTTGTTCTCTGCCTGAATGAGACAGTCGTCAAGTAAGGATATATTTGTATACTTGTCTGCAAAATGCAATTACTGGTGCCGGCACTTTGTAAAGACCCTGGGCGCAGTAGATAATCCAAAGGGCAGTGCAGAGAATTGGTAATGCATTAAGCCAGCCTTGAATCTGAGGTATCTTCTGCACGACTGTCTTACTTTGGCTGCCAGGCCTTGTCCTTTCTGAGTACCAAGAACAGTCTCGAGTAAAAACCTTGACCTTTTTCTTGTTCTGGTACTGTCTGAATGGGTTGGGAGGATGGCCTAATGGTTAAGGTGTTTGCCTTACAAACACAAGGTGCAGGGTTTGAGTCTCACAAGAGATAATTGGCTAAGCTTAAAATGGCTCGCAAGGGCAGTTAGCTTAGTACTAATCTATGAACCTATGAATGGCCCCCATATCCATGAGGGATGTAACCTGTTTCTGTGCTTCTGCCCATTGATTTTTTGGCAGATCTGGCCAACCTTTTACCATTGGCAGAGTGTGGAAATGGAATCTGTATCCCTGTGATACGATGTTTAGTACTCACTTGTCCTGGGTTATTAAATGCCAGTTTTGAGCAAAAAGTGCTAATTTTCCCCCTATGGGTGCTGCCAAAATTTAAGTGCTTGGTGCAGGCAGAGGGAAGTCATTGGGATTGCTTTCTGTAGGTTTGTGCTTTTTCTCCTCCAGATTTGAAGGTGGAAGCGCCCCATTGCTTTGACCTGTATGAATCTTGGGCCTGGTATCTGGAACCCTTAGGGCGTCTGGATTTGCCCCTTTGAGCTCTGTCTGACACAGGAAAGGACCAATTTTTGGTAGGCCAGTGTCTACTGAACCTTGGTAGCTGCACCTGTAAGAAGTCTTTAACAGTTTGCATAGACTTAGCTTTGTCTTCCATTTTCTTTAAAACCTCTTCTGCCTTAATGCCAAACAGAGAATCATGCTGTAAAGGTGCATCTAGCAATTTAGCTTTAAAATGTCAGGTAAATTTTGTTCCTTTAAACAGGCATGCCTCCTTATCACAGATCCAGTAACTGCGGCCCTGCAGGAGGCCTCTAAGGAATCAAAACCACATTGCAAAGTATGCTTTCCAACATGTTCAGCTACATGCAATAATTCCTGCAATTCTTTATCTTCTGCACATTCTGAAATCAACATCATTTTCTGTTTCAGCAATCCCATAACATGCTGTTGGTACTTAAGCATATGAAATTGACAATTTAAGGCCCTGATTGCCAAGGTTGCAGATGTATAAACCTTTTTCCCCATCTGTCCAGTGCCCTTGAATCTCTGTCAGAGGGGGTAGGATTTTTAACTGAGGCCTTAACTCCCTTTGGACCCTGTGAAATAGTTTCAGGATCAGCAGCAGGGTTTCTAAATAAAAATTTATGAGAGTCAGGGACCCTGTAATATCTGTCAGGCTTACTGGGAGCTAGAGGCAAGGAGTCAGGGGACAAGCTTGACTCAGAAAACACATCGTCCACAATGTCTAAAACGGGGAATGGCTAAAGGCTTGTGCTGAGGGACGAGGAGGAAATCACTGAGCCTCTTTTTTGATTCTGAGAAGTCTTGACTCTCCCAGTGAAAATGCTCCCTCAAAGTATGCAATGTTTCTCCAAATGAATAATTCTCAGGAGGAGATGCAGATGGATTAGACTCCTCAGCATCAGAATCCTCACAGGGAGGTATAGATAATTCCTGATCAGAAGAAATAGAAACCTGATCTGAAGATTCATAATCAGTGTCTTGCCTAGCCCTCTAATCAGGAGGGGGATGGATACCCCTGATCAAGGTAATAAGGTCTTCAGCCATTTTGATCATCTGTTTTTTAGGCACAGAGGCCTGTGCACGTGGTTCATGCGTCGTTTTTTTTAGTTTTGGAAGTTGCTTTTATCTTTGGCCTTGCAGCTGTCGTCGGTTTGATATACAAATGTTGAGGTCTGAATACACCCTCAGAAGCCGGTGCCTGCTCATCGACTCCGGACCCATCCGAGGGAGATACATCCGTCGGTCCAATACCTTGAGTATATTGCGGCATGCCGGACTCCACATGGGAGTTGGTAGAGGCCTGCGATTCGAAGGTAGCAGGTATCAGGGGCTGTGAAAGCGGCTCACTGAGTACCGGCGAACCAGCGACTGGCTTAGGAGAAGCTTTGTCGTTGGTTTTGGATCTTAACTGCTTTTCTCTGTCCTTTTCTTTGTGTTTTTTATGTACTCCGGTAGTCGGATTGCTATCCGACGACATTTCTAGGTAGTTAAATCTGTTTCCAAAATACTTTGATGCAGAAATATACAGACGCTTAATAGTGCATTGGTTAAATCTAGCACAAAACCGACAGCCAGGCACATTGTGATAAGGGCCTAGGCAAGGAATACAGTATAAATGGAAATCCTTATGAGGTATTTGCTTCCCACAAGTAATACAATTAACTTTTTCTGACATTGGTAAAAAGCAAGAAAAAAGTTTCCCCAACGGGGTACTTCGCTTTAGTGAAGACTCTGGTTCTGAAACTCAAACTAGAATATTTCAGTAGTCGGCCAACCGGCACTTGCGAAATGTTTCTGCTTCGGGCACCGTGCGGCAAGAAAGACTAAAGAAAATGGCATTTGGTGCATGTTTTACACCCATGACGACCTGACGTCATGGAAGAAGAGACGGCAACTAACGCAGGACCCAAGACTTTGGAATTCAGGCCGACTGAGGGCAACCTGCCAGCAGACTACCCAAATGTAATGACTGCAACAGTAAAACACGAAGAAGCCCTGGAACCCTACAGCCTGACACCTGCTGTCACTACTGACATGCACTTGCTGAATGCCCTAGGGACTGTGGCGAAACCAATCAGTAGTATCAGAAACTGAAAATAACTGGCCCTTACCTAAAAATGTAGGAAGCTCATGGACTTCTTGGCAACTTTGACATCCATCTTGGAATCTCAGAGATCACTTAAAACCTCCTTTAGACAAACAAGGAAAGATGGACCACAATGCAATTATATGAAAGGGTCCCTTGAAAATGTGCTGAGTCAAGTCATTCAAGTTGATGTCTCAGAGGTATTTGACTTAACAAAATAACCTTAAATTAAAAACTTAGCCCTTTCTAGTCAGCAAAACTCCGGAATGGCTCTTTTTGGTGCAGGCCCTAGACATCTGGCTTGGTTGCAGCTTTTTGATGGAGTGGGACATCTAGGAGATGGGAATGGCCAAAATGGAATGCAACACTCATCAAATACCATGTCCCAGAAACAACCTATTGCATATGACAGCCGTCCATGCTGATAGGTGGAGACAGATGAGCTCCTAACTGCCTCAAATGGGAAGCAAGCAACTGGGCGAGGCTTCAGAAATCAACTGCTGTCCTCCCAGGGAATGACCAAGTACCCTTGCCTGTTTTAATGAAAACCATTTCCTCTGGGCGCATGACCATTCTGGAAATTACCATCTCTCTTGCAGCCCTTGCCAAAACCTTAAAATTTATTTTCTTGTGAACATCAAAACCACAGATGACATGGGCTCTACTATGCTTGAAAGAACAGACATCGATGAAAATTAATCTCAGCTTTGAGTGTATTACACCCTGTTGCATGTCTACATTACTTTTTGAACTCTGCAAAAGCTAGAGTTCCACTATAAAAGGGGGCATTCATATAATCACACAGCCTTTTGAGATTTAATTACTTTATGTTAACGGAATGTTTCTTGAACTAACGTTCAGTGTAAGCTTCATGCTTATTTTATTGTGTGTTATTAATTTCTTATTCTGTGCTTAGATTTGTAAAAAAACATGTATTTATTGTTTCCAAGGTAAACAAATTACATGAAATGCTTCCCAAACAGTTCCCTGTATTTTCCGATTAAACATTCATTTTTCTGGACATTCTTGCAAGAGGTTTCCTATTTTGGTTTGACTTCTACTCTTTTCAAATACATAAACTATTTTGTGTTTTCTCCGCTTACTCAGCTCATCTACATTAAACCTCTGAAAGCTGCCCTGCATTAGTATGTAGTGAAAGTTGCTTAACACAAATATTTTTAGTCTTTCCTCCTCCATATACCAATGAAAGCAAAAATTAAAACTGTTACGCTAGACTACAATACAGGAAAGAAGTGGTCAGTGTTAACTCTAACATAAGTGCTATGCTCCAAGTGTGTAGTTGCTTCTTATGTTGGGCTTTTGCAGAGCATTTGTTTTACGGAAGTCTTTTACTGTGGCATTAACTTTGGCCCTGCCTTATTGCAATTATTTTTCAGCAGTGCCTGACTTTACAGTAAAGGGTCTGTCCTTCTGCAGTAGTTGAGGCTGAACCGTGTGCATATTGCTTGTGCAGCACTGATGTTCAAAAATAAATTCCATGCATCTTAAACATGCCTGTTCAATCTATTCAGTGTGTGCTTGGCCCAATAGTATAATAGTGCTTTCGGGGAACTTAATATCTACTACAGTTTTACTTACTGCTAGAGTCTCAATAGAAGATGTTGTAGATTTAAGTCTTGATCGCCCTCTTCCTCGTCCATGCCCACCTCCACGTGGCCGCCTTCTCCCAGGGAAGCTACTGCTTCGTCCCTTTAAGGGGAACAAATAATCAACAATGAATAGAAAAAGTCTCCACAAAATGCAAATTTATATGTCAACTATCAAAGAAGCTCAGAAAACTTCTGGAACAAAGTTAAAATGCACCGTGAACAATGTAATTTCCACAATTATTGTTTTGTGACTCAAAATGCTCTACACAAGCCCTGTATCACCCCACAGCGCTAAGTAGTTACCTGTCATGATCACAGAACAAAAAAAAAAAAAAAAATCATGGTCTACTAAGCAAGGTTTGGAAGCTTACAAAAAAACTGCAACCAAGCATAAACTGTCACCTGCTAATTATGAGTGAAACTAAGTACAAAACACAGACTTTAATACTACTGTCAACCAACAAAAGATATACCAGTATTGGAAACATATCAATTACTTGCTTTTGATTGGTATCTTGCGAACGTGGCTGATGAACTTTCATCCGAAGCTAGCCTCCTTTTACCACAAGTTTTCTGACATAAGTACTACCTTCCAGTGTGTAGCATTCAGGACAAGACTTTTTTTTTTGTTAATTAACAATGATGCAACTGTGGCTACTGCCAACGACCTGTTGAAAAATAACTGCTTATTTCTTTTGGGAAAGGGGGAACCTGCATTTTCACCAAAGCTTTTAGTAGTTAAATATGTTACATCTACTGACAGACTCTGCCACTAAAAAAATGTCCTGACTTTGCAACACTTTCAAGCATAAAGAAATGTAATACCAACTTTCTCCCTATAGCTGATAATTCCCTGTAGGAGCTGGCAAGGGAGTATGGGAGTAAGTAGCCTTTGAATGCACACCCATCCTTGGGGTGGGGGGCTCTGCTCATCACACGAGCACTAAGTATTTACTCTGTCTAGTGAGTAGTGACCATGCTCTGCTGCATGCTGGTTGGACAGCAAAGAGAATTCAGTGTCTACAGTCACCCTTCCCCTGGGAGGACAACAGTGAAGCTCGGTAGACCTGCTGTAGGGGAAGTGAGGGTTCCAGCACGGAGACAGTAGGCCACCCTGCAGGCACTCCGTACCACCAGACTCTCACTGTTCAATGGCTCAGCTGATTGGTGTTCCCCTGCCAGGAATGAATGGGGTGTGGTGCTCTCACCTCACTTGGGAGGATTCCTGACTCCTGCAACCGCAGAATGACTGGGCTGATTGGGTGCATGGAGAAGACTCAATGGGCTTGGCCTTGTCAAGAAACCGGGGATTAAAGGGGGGCAACAAAACATTATCTAATTAAAACAAAAAAAATTCCCATCACAGCTTATGAGTAAACAAACTAAAGGCTGCACCAACCATAAATTCAAACATTCAAGCTACATCTATATCAGAGGTCAAAAATGGTCTGAATGTTTGTGATCTGAAAAAAAAATTAAATAATTTCAGTGGCCAAGAGGATCAACTGAATATTATGCATCACAAATACTGAACTGGAACTGATGCTCAGGAAAATAGACCAGACATCTGCACAATTACAAATCTTCACACCAGAGAAACCAGAGCAAAACTGGTAGAAGGACAAACTTCCAAGATGGCTGCACACTGAGTAACAGCTTAATTTCAGCTCTCCCAGTGTGAAACCAGAAACTCAGAAGACAGCCTGTGAACTTGTTTTTTTCGGTTAATTTAAGTAACTAGCTAGCAAGTGCACAGCCTGGATGACAGCAAAAAAAAAAAAAAATTCAAAGAACCTGTCTCAAAAGGAGATAAGAAAACAATGACTGGGAATAATTCTGCAGCTGTTCAGCAAAAAAGCAATGCAAGCTCCAGCTTTGGTGCAAGAAATGACTGCCAGTAATGTTGAGGGAAACAAAAAAGTCAAATGTACTCAGAGCTGATTAAAATAATCAAAACTCTGAAGGAGTACATCAACTGAAATAAAAAAAAAAAAAAAAAAAGACGGGGAAAATGGAAAAGCTTTAAACAGGGATTCAAATGAGGTGATAAAACTGCAAAAATCAAGGTCAAAATGAAGAAAAGGCTGGCTGAGCAAGATTGCTCAAGAAGAGATGTTTCAAAATTTAACAGAATTAGAGGATAGAGCACACAAGGAAAATCTGATATTTTCTGTTCTACCAGAGAAGCTGGAAGGAACAGATCGTATTAATTTTTATGCAAGCACAAATAAACAACTAGGACTGGTATTCCACAGCGGGAGTTGTTAACTGAAAGTGTGCATTGTGTGTATGTTCCAAACCCGGCCATGAGAAAGCAACCAAGACCTCTAATAGATAGCAAAGATACAATCCTACCAGAAAGAGATGATTCTGACAAAACTGTGGCAGAAGGACAAAGTACCAAAAGTGGGAGACAGTACAGTGTTTGTGGAAAATGATTACTCACTGTACACCAGGCAGAAGAGTAAATTTATTCCAGTAATCAGGGAATGTCAAGAAGCATGTGTGAGAGTCAAGCTGCTGTATCCAATTATTTTTAGAATATTCTTTCCTGGAGGGTCAAAATCATTTTTGATGCAAAACATGCTAAGGAGGAAATAAAATGTTTGACCAAGAAAAAGTGAGCTATCAAACAGAAGTAGATTCTGCTTCTTGTTCTTTTGGCAAAGCCCATAAAAGCAACTATGCCAGTGAAATATTTTCCATTGTTTCAAAGGAAAATGCTTCAGAGACCGAAAGAAGCAGAAGAGTTGACTAGAAGAACTAGGAGTACATTGGAAATTAAACAAAGACTGGATTTGGGAGATGGGGATCAACAGGAAGAAAACAAGCAACTTGGAAATTGACAAATAAATGTGGGATTACAAAGCACTAATTGTATTTGTGAAACATGACAGAACAATAAAACCTGGAAATACTGGACTTCTTAGACTTGGCTAAACTTGAGGACTCCAAAGCATATGCCCTACTTCATTTCATTAATATTTAAAAGAACATTTAGGAGGGAAGATGAAGGAAAGAGTTAACTGGAAGTAAAACAAATTTTGTTCTTAGTAGTAGTTTTATAATGCATGACATCACCTGCAGGGTATACAGTAAAGCCTTCTCTGTTACGTTCAAGTGTAATAGGGAAAATAAAGTAAACAGGTGTCCCTTTTCTCCCTTTCTTCTTTCTCTTTGTTCAATAGGCACTGCAGTGTAAAAAGAGAAGAAAAGTCTGGACAAAACAGCATGATACAAGAAAAACTGATATGCTTTTTCTTACTCTTGCACAGGGGGTTGACTACACTAAGGCCTCTGGTTTGATCTAGCAACTTAAGGGGAAGCAAATAAATAAAGAACACTGAATATAATAAGTTTTCCTCTAGCAAGAAAATGAGTACTTGCAGTAGAACTATCTGGTTCTCATGTTTATAGGGCAACAGAATACTTTTTTTCAATGGATAGGAGATGGCGTTTTCTGAAAGCATTCAAGTGTCTTTCTAAACTGGAAGTGTAATAAAAATTAGACAAAAACAGACATCACTTAGTGGAAGAAGAAACAGACTGTACCATGCACCTTAGTTTGACCTATAAGGACGATTATTCATGCTAAGTCTGAGAGTGCAGCTGTCAGTCTGGGATAATTGTTCCTATTACAAGGGTTAAACTTCAACATTTGAAAATGTATATTGTTTTGTGTGGTATTAACTTAACAGGTTTTAGGGGTGCTCCGGGGGTGTGCATTTCTTGTTTGAGGGTTTTCACTAAAATAAAAAGTTTTGTAAGAATGGATACGACAAGAAACGGCTGTACAAAAGATCAACCTACCATGCATGTAACACAAAAGCTAAAATTAGACATTAAAAAAACTGTTACACATAACAGGTGGGAATAAACTAACATAATGACAGTTTCTATACTATTGCTAAATGTGAATGGTCTCACAAATGCATACAAAAAAAAAAAAAAAAAAAAGAGTAGTGTGAACTATATTAAAAAATGCAGACTGCAAATAAGAATGCTACAGGAGACATATGGAAAGAAATGAGAATGTGAATTTAATAAAGAAAGGATTTCAGGATGGTTAGTCAGGAGAATATCTGGGACAAAGGAAAAGGGGAGTGTAATTGCAAGAGCAGCTCCATTACTGAGAGATGAGGAAAAAAGGATAATAATGGTAGATTTGCAGTACTAAGGGGTTACTGGCAAGGGAGGAGGATTCCACCTAAAACTGCTGTAACAGAGCTTAAGAACATTCTG
This sequence comes from Protopterus annectens, assembly GCF_019279795.1. Taxonomy (NCBI): domain Eukaryota; kingdom Metazoa; phylum Chordata; order Ceratodontiformes; family Protopteridae; genus Protopterus; species Protopterus annectens. Next base: position 1,002,674,520 of record NC_056743.1, on the reverse strand, counting down.
GGAGAAATTGTCAACTTTTAGCAGGGAATACTACTTACATGTGAGGATTAGATTGTGATTTGCAACAATGAGGACGGACTGTTTTTGATAACTCCAGAGCATAAAAACTTTTAGCACAGCGACTCGGGCAACAGAAAGTAAAAAGAGTTGTCACCAAGCTTGGAGAGCCTATAACAAAGGATGATAAACAGAGATCCTCTAGATGTGCTAGAAAGGTTTCAAAACTTTTATGAAAATCTGTATAGAGCAAAGAATTATGGACATCAAGAAAAGGTACAAATGGAAACGTTTATGGAAGAATTAAATACAAATGCAAAGGTACACATGGAAATGTTTATGGAAGAACTAAATAAGCCAAGGTTAGTAATTGAGGCTCCTTTACCTCTAATAATTAGGATAGGAGCAGATGAAATAAAAATGGTGATGTATAATCAATCTACAGGAAAGTCTCCAGGAACAGATGGTATTTGTGTTGAAGTTTGGAAGCTAGGATGGTAGAAACTGATAAAGGTCTGGAAGGTTTAACAGTATTTTAAAAGAAAGGAGCAGTGGCTGTAATACCTAAAGATGGTAAAGACCCATTAAATCCAGCTTCATACAAGTCCATTTCAATTCTAAATCAAGATTATAGTGTTTATGTCTACAATGGCTAAAAGAATGGCAAAGGTGATGCCAAAATGTATAGATAATAATCAATCTGGTTTTGTGAAGGAGAGGCAAACAATGGACGACATTAATAGAACAATGATGATCCATAGGGAAGAATGCAAAAAAATACCACAGTTGCTGATGGATCTTGATGCAGAGAAAGCATTTGACACGGTAAACTGAGATTTTGTAAGCAGGGCAATGGAAGCACTTGCATTCCCTGATAAAATTATAAGACTGATGGGAGAATATATGTGGGATCTAGGGCAAAAATTAATGTGGGTGGGTTTCTCTCTGAAAAATTCTGTTTGAGCAGAGGAACCAGGCAGGGGTCTCCCCTCGTCTCCTTTTTTTATTTGAGTTATACTTAGAATTATTGGCAAAGAAAAAATGGATTCAGAAATTCAAAGATATAATTGGTATTGTAGTCAAAAAAAGCTGGCTCTATTTGCAGATGGCATCTTATACCTGATAAAACCAGAAAAGGACATTTCAGTTTTGTTGAATATTTGAAGACAGTTTCTAGTCTTTTCAGGATACATTAATGAAGATAAAAGAAAGGCAATAGTTATAAACTATGTACCCACACACAAATTGGTTCAGCAATATCCATATTTATGAGGACATGATAAAATGAAGTTTTTAGGAGTATGGGTTAAAAAGGATTCGGTTATAGCAGCTAAGGGTACGTGGGAAGAGACTAAACAAAAGGTAATACAAAAACTGAGAAATCGGAAGCTCTGTTTTATGGATTCAGATAGCAAGATACAAGCAGTTAAAATGTTTAGTCCCTTTAGTTTTATATATTGGTCAAGCATATTTTTATCGACCAGAGGAGAAGTCATGGATAGCAATAAAAAATTGAAGGATTTTTATCTGAGGGGGGAAGATGGCAAGAATCAAATGGGATAAATTGATCCTTCCAAAAAAATAAGATGGCTTGGGATTACCAGATTTTAAGGGGTGTTTATTTCAGAGCTACACTTGTAAGGCGCCTATACACAGCATAATCAGAAAAGTATAATTCAAAGTGGAAAGGATGATGACAAAATGGAGGGAAGCTCAGAAAAAAAACGAGAGACTGGGATTTTGGAAGCAGATCCTTAAGGAGAGCAATAACCATGTAGATTATATTCATAAAGTAGCAGAAAGTATTCTAAAAACTAAGCCAACATGAAAACTGAATTGAGAAAGGAGATTCTGCCGATAGGGACAACTGCAATTAGGAATGCAGACAATAGGCAAGAGGTGGCTGGAAGTCACTGGAGAAAACTGGCAAAGGAACCAAGGTATTAAGAGTGAATAATTAGAGAGGGAAAGGTAACAGAATGGGAAGAGGTCAAGAATTTATTTGGACTGCAGGCTAGAGATTGCCTATCCTATATCAAGGATTGCTGTCAGAGTATAAGCAAACATAAAAATATGGAGGATCTAAGCAAAGAACAGCACTGGTAGAATTTTTAGAATAATCTAGGACAGAAGCTGCTGTTAAAGGAATAACATATTGACTGATAACTATAAGAATTAGTCAGAGAAGGTTACAGAGGATTGGGGAAGAGAGGCTGGATAAGCAATTCACAAATAATCAACGGGGGATATATGTATGCCTTCCAAATACATAGATATTTTTATGGCTTACCTTCATGTGTGCATATTGCACAGGGGCGAACAGCAAGTACCAGAAAGGCCGTTTGCAAAGTTTGCAAATGCCAAACGGAAAAAGGTTTGAATGTGCAATAAGCGAATGCACAGTGACATTCGCTCATTGCACATTCGACATTGTGGAGCGGATTGCACTATAGTGGGGATCAGAAAATGGTACCTGTAGTGCGATCTTGGAGTTAGAATATTAAAGTGGGAGGTGCAGCCACCCACATGTGGGTGCCGGTGGCTTGCCCCCCTGCTTTACACATTTGTTTTTTCCTTCTATATTTATGCTTTTCGATTTGCGGATTTTCGAACATATGGAACAGTCGTTCTAACTTTCGTGGTTACGATTCGCTCATATAAGCAATCTCACCACTGTGATTCGGTTTTAAAAAGGTAAACCTATTTTTATACCCCATGTAGACTCCAAAGAATTTTCTTCAAGGAAAACAGCAAACATCGGAAGTGTGATGGGGAAGAAACCGGTAATTGGGAACATATTTTTGGGAGTGTAATGAGTTGGCAGACTTTAAAAATTCCCTGCAGACTACTCTCAGAAATACTGGGTGAGCAAATTGGTATAACTAAGGAAATTATTCTCTGAGCTATGATATAGAATTGGAGTTGCCCAGACATAACAAGGCCTTGCTCAGTCTAACTATAGTGGCTGCCAAAAAAGAAATTACTAGAAAAATAGAAATCAAAATCTAGACCAACTGTACAAGTAGTCAATATAGTAACAGAGATAAAACAACTGGAAATGGGATACTTAGAAAAGGATACCAGGATATGAGTAAATTACATAGAAAAAATGGGAATTGTGGGAACAAAACATGCAGAATGTTTTGGAGGAGGAATGAGGTTTAGAAGAAAGCAGGATTTAAATGTGCCACAAATTGACTGACAGTGGTGAATAATGTTTGAAACTTAAAGATTTGTTTTCATTTATATAAATGTATGATTGCCTAGGTCATAAGGGATAATTTAATAAAAGATGTTTCTTGCTTAAAAATGGAAATTTTTAGAATTTATGCACAAAAATGGTTTGGAAAAGGAATGAGGCTTAAGAGAAGGCAGTTATTGAATTTAGATAATGCTGCTTAGACTATATGATATAAAAATATATGTGATGTATAATTCTTGTAAATATAAACTTGTTAATATGGTTTGATTGCTTTTATATAAATGTAAGTTTGCCAATGCCGCAAGTGATGATTCAATAAAGGTGTTCAAAAAAACTAGTACAAGGACATGCTGATACAAGCAGAGGTACAGATTTCCTCCAGACTGCCAATACCAGTTAAAAAAAAGTTATAGAAAATTCTTTATTTAAACATTAGGCTGTTTGACGTCTCCTACACAAGTCAGAAATGACGATGTTTGCATCAATTACTAACTTGTGTTATGCAACGAAGATGCACTGTACAAAGTGTTTTACGTGAAGGTTAGACAGGCTAGCATAAGTTTACTTTTTCCTAATACAAGCAGACCCAAAGTTCACACAGCGAATACAGGGGCTTCAACCCCTGAAGTACTTTGTTTTTATACTGGATGGGTTATTGTTAACAGTGAAAGATGCCTACTCTTCTTTTGACACTTCTCATGTTCTGCAGTTTGATGCCACTATTTCAATATACTTTTAGGTACACATGAACACTCGGTATGGTCATTCCACAAATTGTATATAGTATATTCACCCTGTATCACTTTTAACACATTTTGCAAAAATATCCTTTGTGAAGAGAACTTGCCTATTTTGAATACAAAGCAGAAACAGCTATCTACATGACCCATTGTAAACATTTTCCAATCTTTGAACTACATGCTGTAGGCTCTGATAAGCTCAGCAGAAAAAAAAGTTCCAACTCTTTTTCACCCACAATCCTTAGCACAGCTTAAGCTTCCAAAATATTTATAGTGCAGAGCATGAAAGTGGAGAACCTCCATAGAAGCATACATATAAACAAACACAGATATCCCCCAAACCTCATCAGCCAATGGCCAGATGAAGATGGATGAAAGTGATGAAGAATATAGATGTGGGTCATGCAGGAAGTACAGCTGTGTTTAAGTAATGTACATAGCAGTAAATATCTGAATAGGTCAGCATTACATTCATCACTATTGGGTCTTAGACCCTAGGTTTCTCTGTGCGTCAGGCATGATATCCAGACTTTGGAATCTAACTCCTTGGAGTGGTATGCTCCAAATGCCTTCTACGTACAAGTGTAGCAGGACAAGAATGCCTGCCTACGCCATTTTACAGACCTCTTGCTCAGAACCCCTGGCAAGTGCCTTAAAAGCATTTAAGCCAATGTACAGCTGAACAGCAGAATTAGGAGGAAATAAAAAAGGCCCCTGCTCCACCACTAGTTCCTGAAAACTGAAAGAAAGGATAGGCAAGTACAAGTACTGCAGCTTCCAAGGGGCACACAAAGCCATGGAAACATCTGCAAGGGTAGAATAAATGTTACTGTAACTCCAGCCCAATGGGATGCAAAATATAAAGGTGACCAAGGGAAGTACACAGGCAGTGAGTAGGCAGTAGTACTGCTACAACGATGACATATTCAAACATCTACCATTACGGCACATTACCTCCACAAGTACACTTTTTACATTACATTTAAATCACTGTTAAAGTAGTCCTTACTACTAGGATGATTCTCAGAGTTCTATGAAGTCAGAGTTGTGGCAGAAGAGCGAATATGGCTTAGCCTGCCCTACAAGATTGCTCCAACAAAGCCCAACCTCACCTTGGACTAAATAACCACTCAGTAATATTTAGAAAAGGTGTCAATTTGTGTCCATGGGTTAGCATCCAATATATTTTACATATCTACTCAAAGAATGCCACTGTGGTCACACACTCCCTCTGGTATTTTCAGCTATGACAGGGCCAAGACTTTGTGATGCCTAAAAAAAACTGATGCACTAGAAAACTCGCTCTCAAATAGTTAATGTGGATGTGGCTGTGTCAGTGACTCAACAGACAAGCCAGTCATTTTTGGAGCTGGAAGACCAGAAAGCTCTGGGTTCTGTTCTCACTACAAATGATTGGCTTGGTGACAATGAAATGCAGCGTTAAGGGGTACTGCACTCGTGTGTGTGTTGTCCTTCAGATGAGACAACCCTAGGTCCCATCTGCTTGAGTTGGTGGTAGCACAGGTGGATGTAAAAAAAAAATACTTATGGCTACCTAGCAAAATTTCCCCCAAGTAGCAAAAATACCTACCATTGAAAAAAGGCCAATAACCTACAGAGATTAACCTGGTCTTGGGTCAACAAATGGACAAAAAAATAAACATTGGTTCCTCCATTTTCTTTTCAGCAAAAGCTAGTGAGATTTTCTAGTATCTCTGGTTCTATATAGGTAATATTGGAGTTGACTGTGAACATCCAGGAAATGAAGGAATCTTTCACTCTGAGTGAAAATTCACAGGCTTTTATAAGGTCGATAAAGATGGCATCAGAGAGACTGCCTCTATTCATAGCTAGTAGTATTTCATCAGCTAGGGTTCCACAAGGCAGTACTTAACAGTAAAAATATCATCCACGACAATCTGTCTTTTGTTAGATGCAATGCTGAGCAGTAACATATTTGTTTAATGATGAATATTACAAGTCTTCTGGGGTAGCAGATGGGAACACCTGTTGCTAACAAATACAACAATATAGCTTAGTGAATGGCAGGAAACGCATTTTCTAGCACAAGTGTTGACGGAGCCTCTCTCTTTTTTAAACATTTAGTGGATTTTTTTTTTTTAATTTGGAAATATTCTGAAAGTTTGGCAAAAATCTGTTGAATACATTGACACTACAGATTTCTTGATATTTAAGGTAATATCAGAACTGTTTTACACGTTAGCCTTAGAAAGGCTAGTAATTTAATGACCAATATATTTAAAAAGGAAATGCAGGCAAGTCAATATCTTCATATGTATGCTTTCAAAACGTATGCAAAGGGACAGTTTTTGAAACAGAGTAGGTAGACAACAAATTATTGCTTTTTGATTGAAATGGAGAGTATGGCAGATGATTTTAGAGAGAGGGCATAAGAAGATCTTATCAAAGATATGAAGTGACAATTACTGAACTTGAATGGAGAGCTTACTTTTCAGAGCATACTGGGCAAGTACTGTACACAAACAGTAGTTTAAGATGTGCAATATTACCAAGTATAATACAATATTGATGTCAGGTGATTATTATAAAGAATAATTGGCAGATTTTAACCCCTTATCAGAACTGTGAAATTATATAAACAGAATTCAGAATTCATTTTTAAAGGAGGAGGAATTTAAAACAAGACTTACACTGCAGGGATTTCAATGCCAGAAAGCATATTATGGGAAATAAAAAATAAGGAACGCATTCATGTTGTAAGTTCCTTTCCTAGATGTATTTTAAAAAGTACATTTTTTTACACATTCTTTAACAGATAAAATATTTTATTTTAGATACTTTGCATCATGTGATACAGTAAATACCGTATTATCAAGCATTTTGTGATGTGTCAGTCTTTCTTTATGTACGCAAAACAAAGTTGAATGAGCAAATTTCCCATTTGACACAGAGAAAAAAAAAAAATTTAAATACTAACATTTCAGCAAAACATGTTAATGAAATGGACCTGCAACATAATTTTAATTTCAGGATTAGATAAAGGATTTTCCCTCAATACAATATTATTCTAGACACAGAAATGGCTAAGTATGAGCGGATCACTACACAAATGCCGATTTAAAACCAGGACTGAAAATGTCAGTAAGTATTAAAAAAGACTTAATTACTTACCATAACTTGGAATCTGCGCTATCCAATGTCATTATTCATCAATGATGGGTCTTTGAATCAAGCCAACTGATGGACAGATCCATAAGCTCAAGCTCCTCCCCTTCCCATAATCTCCTGCTGACCTGTAACCCTAAGATTGAGTTTGCTAAATAAGGAAAATGCAGCACCATCTGCCCAGGAAACAAACTACCCCCAAGGAAAAAACATCACTCCAGCTCTACCAGATCCCCAGAAGGAAGGGGGAAGGAGGGCGGGAATGTGATGAATAACTATACTGTATAGCACCGATTCCAAGTTATGGTAAGTGCACAACTCTATCTGATGCTATACGTGTCATTACTCATCACGGATGGGTCAGAGTCCCCAGCTACAATGGATCCTGGGTGGCCTCATGGAAGGATATGCCAGAGCACAGAGGAACTAAAGGAAGCTCTATTCCCTAGACATCAAGTCCTAACTTATACTGCAAAACAAAAGTCTGGGGATTAGACCAAGCAGCAGCAGCACAAATCTCATCCAAGGAAAGTTTAGCAAAGAAGGCCAAAGATGTAGCCACAGACCGAGTAGAGTGGCCTTTAACTGGTCTGCGTAGTTCCATATGCCTGCTATCAAATGTAGGAAATACAGCTAACAATCCATCTGGAAAGTCATCTTAGAAACTGCCAAACCTTTTCTATTCTGAGAAAAAGGCCACAAAAAGCCCATCTGACTTCCAAAATTCCTCATTCCTCTTCAGATAAAAATGTAGTTACCTACAGATGTCTAAAGAATGTAAAGTAAATTCCCCTTTATTAGAATTAGGGAAAAACAGAAGCTGTACTGATTGGTTGAAGTTAGCTTCTGAAGCCACCTTCAGAATGAACAAAGGATTTGACCTGAGGGATACCCTATCCTTGTGGAAGACCATAAATGGAGGTTTAATGCTAACAGCCTGCAGTTCAGAAACTCTCTTGGCAGATGTAATGGCCATTAAAAAGCAGTCTTCCAAGACAGAAACTTAAGATCACAAGATGAAGCAAGTTGAAAGGGCTTTTACGTCGCGGACTGCAACACGAAGGTTAAATTCCATGGAGGGGAAGGATCTTTGAAAGGTGGTCTAAGAAAGACCCCTTTGAGAAAGGCTTTGCATCGTTTAGAAGAAAAGGTAGGACCCTCATTCAGATGAAAATTAGAGAGGGGCACCAACTGAAGCTTAATTGTAGAGAAGCTAGCACCTTCCTGAAAGAGAGAAGCCAAGAACAGCAAAACACCACGAATCAGGGCCGAAAAAGGATCTTGTCTGGCCAAATACAGAATCTTTTCCAATTACTGGAATGCACCTTCTCCATAGATGGCTACTGAGATGCCAAGATGATGCTTCTCACCAGGGTGGGGGAGCCTGGACTGAGAAAGGATCACTGGAACTGGAGAAACCAATTGGTTAGACAGAGTCTGGAGGATGGGAAGAGGAATCCCCCAGGGATGGGAGCTGAGATCTGGAATGGGATCCAATATCCAAGGAGGACACTTCAGATGAGACTGAAGGGAGAAAGTACAGTTGTGTACACTTACCATAAATGCACATGTTAGAGTGTATTCACTGTTACAGTCATCACAATTGGGTTATCTGCCTGCAGGAAGCCCTCAGTCAGCCCGAATACAAGAGTCTTGGGATTTCTGCGTCTGATGCTGTCGCCTCATCCATGACAGGGATATAAAACATGCAGCCAATGCCATTAGATCAGTTTTTCTTGCCCCAAATGTCAGGAGCACTCAACATAGGAAGCAATCAAATGGTGTGGAACACCTCCAGTAAAAAGTAAATACCATTTCCATAAGATATGGGCAAAAAAAGAGGATATGTAGAAAGTACAGAAAGACGGGGCAGGAGGGAGGGTAGCCAGGACTGCATCAGTGAATACAATGGAACATCTACATTTATGGTAAGTGTACACAACTGTACTATGTTCTTCGTGTTTCACTGTTGCAGTCATCACACTTGGGTTGATTCCCAAAGCTGAGGAAGGGTGGAGGCAGTCAAGTAGTAGTAGGGCTGGCTAGCAGGCCTTGTAAGACTGCTGTGGCAAATCCAGCTATGGATTTAGAAAAGATAGGCAAGTGGTAATACTTGGTGAAGGTGTGTACAGAACTCCAGGTTGCAGCTTCCAGGATGTCCCAGGTAGGGACTCCCCTGAGAAAAGCTGTAGAGGTTGAGGTAGCCCTAGTGGAATGAGGCCTGATCCACTGTGGGGTAGGTTTTCCATGGTGTTTGTAGCAGAAATGGATGCAGTGTGCTATCCATTTAGAAATGGTTTGTTTTGAAATGGCCTTGCCCTCTGCCCCTGTAGCAAAGCTGACTAGCAGCTGGTCAGATTTTCTGAAAGGTTTAGTCCTGTCAAGGTAGAACCTGAGCTGTCTTGTGCATGTCCAAGGAGTGCAGGATCCTTTTCCATTTATTCTGAGGATTAGGAAAAAAGGTTGGAAAAAGGATGGATTGGTTTAAAGCCACACTGGATACCACCTTGGGCATAAAAGATGGTTTAGTCCTGAGGGAAACCCTGTCCGCACGGAGGATAATGAAGGGTTGCACAGCCATAACGGCCTGTAATTCAGACACTCTTCTTGCTGAAGTGATGACTAGCAGCAAGGCTGTTTTCCAAGAGAGGAATTGTAACTCTGCTGTAGCAGCAGGCTCAAAAGGGGGAAGCGTGAGTTTCTCTAGTACAAAGTTATGGTCCCAGGCAGGAGTGGGAGCGCTCCTTGGGGGTCTTAAACTGTTAGCTCCTCTCAAGAACTGTTTGATCAGAGGGTGAGAGAAGAGGGGTGGCTCAGTATTGTAATGAGCTAAGATGGCATGAACCTCAATTGATGAGAAGGATAGACCTTTGTGGAGCAGCTCTGCTAGGCAATCTAAGATTTGAGGCAAGAAGAGCACAGCTGTGGCCTTCCCTTGAGACTGGCTCCAAGAACAGTATCTATTCCATTTTTCTGAATAGGATTTTCTAGTACTCTGCCTCCTGGCCTCAAGGATAACATCCAGCACCTGTTTGCTGAGGGTTGCTGGTGATGTATTCAGGGAATAAGCCAGGCTGCCAGCTTCAGGGTTTGCAGTTGAAGATGCAAAATATGTCCCTCCTGCTGGGACAGCAGGGGGGGGGGTCTGATGCATGTGCCAGGGTGGCACTGTTGTCAGACTGCATAGGAGTGGGTACCAGTGCTGGCATGACCAGTCTGGTGCAATAAGGATTGTCCTTGGCCTGCCCCGTTTGATCTTGAATACTTTTGTAAGCAGGGGCAGAGGGGGAAAGGCATAGATTGAGAGGTTTTCCCATGTGAAGGACAGGGGATCCACTTTCCAAGCTTGGTTGTGGGTAATTCTGGTGCAAAATTTGTTTAGTTGATGGTTTTGGGGGACACAATGAGGTCCATCTCTGGTGTCCCCCACCTGTGTATTAAAAGTTTGAATGAATTTGGTTCCAGTTTCCACTTGTGTGGGTCCATTAGATTTCTGCTCAAGTCGTCTGCCAGTGAATTTTGTTTGCCTGGCAGGAATTGAGCTTGCAGGTGCACTTAGTTGCTTAAAGTTGTGTTCCACAGAGCCATGGCTAACCTGCAGAGTGGGTAGGAGTGAGTTCCCCCCTGCTTGTTTATGTAATACATAACTGTGGTGTTGTCAGTCTATCAATTGTTGTCCTGGCAGGATACGGTACTTGAAGGCGGTCAGTGCATTCTGTACAGCTAACTTTTCTTTTTGACTGATATGCAGGTGAATTTTTCCTGGGCGCCATTTGCCTTGAATGCATTTGCCTGCCTTGTGAGCCCCCCACGCATAGTCTGATGCATCTGTTGTCAGAGTTTGAACAGAGGGGGGTTGTGAGAAAGGGAGTCCCTTGTTGTGGTTTCAAGTTTCTGCCCACCAAAGGAACGCTGTCCTTAGGCAAGGAAAGATAGGAATCACTGTTTCTCGGTCCTGGGAATGTTGACACCAGAGACTTAAGTACCACTGAAGTTTCCTCATATGCAGTCTTGCATATGGAATCAGTAGAATACATGAGACCATGAAACCTAGGGCTTGCAGTATTTTTCTTGCAGATAGCTGGGTTTGGGTGGCCAGTAGTTTGAAATAAGTTGTCAAATAAACCTGCTTTTCTGGAGTGAGGAATGCCATCTGTGAAGTTGTGTTCAAGCTTGCTCCCTGGAATACAATCTTTTGGCTGGGTACCAGATGTGATTTCTTTTCGTTGATGGTATACCCCAGAGAAGGTAGGAGTCTCTTTACAAATGTCAGGTACTGAAGTAGCAATTCCTAACTGTCTGGCTGAATCAGGCAATCGTCCAAGTAAAGGTAAATTTGAAGAATTCTCTGCCTGCTGTAAGTAATGGCTGAAGCCAGGCACTTTGTGAATACCCTAGGCGCAGTAGATAAGCCAAAGGGAAGTGCAGAGAACTGATAGTGCATAGAGCCTGCCCTGAAACGAAGACATTTCCTGCAAGATTCCCTTACGGGGATGTGGCAGATAAGCTTCTTTTAAGTCTAGGGTGACTAGCCAGGAGTCCTTGGCTAGCATAAGAAGGAGCTGTTGGAGTATAAGCATTTTGAATTTTGGTATCACCAGGAAGATATTTAGGGATGACAGATCCAGAATAGGGTGCCAAGAGTTCTCTTTCCTGGGCACCAGAAACAGCCTGGAGTAGAAACTCTGTCCCCTTTGCTCTGTTGGCACAGGTTGAATAGCCCTGATACTGAGAAGATAAAGCACTTGCTTTTGGGCCTCACCCCACTGGTTTGGAGGAAGGTCTGGCAATCCGCTTGGGGTTGGCAGAGTGTGGCAATAGAACCTGTACCCCTGGGATACAATTTTTAAGATCCATCGGTCCTGGGTAATATACTCCCAGCTTTTTGCATGCAGGGCGAGTTTTCCTCCTAGGGGTGCAAGTACTTGGGCATGGCTTGGAATGTTTAAGGACAAGTCACTGTGAACTTTTTTCATGGGGGGGGGTGGCTTACCACTCCCAGTTTTTGAGGAGGGAGCACTCCATTGTTTAGATCCATGCATACCCTGAGACTGTAGTCTTTGCGGTCCATTGCCCATGGGTTTAGGCTGAGAAGGACTGGAAAGGACCAGTTTTTAGAAGGCCAATGCCTACTAAATCTAGGTGGCTGTACCTGTAAAAAATCTTTAACAGTTTGCATGGATTTAGATTTTTCCTCCATTTTTTTTTTTAAGAACAACTTCTGCTTTAGAGCCAAACATTCTTGGTTTAATGAAGCATCAAGTAAATTTGACTTGACATGGTCTGGCAAGATTTGTTCCTTCAGCCAAGCATGCCTTCTCAGAACAGACCCAATGAGAGCAGCCCTGCAAGATGCTTCTAAGGCATCACAACCACACTGCAAAGTATGTTTACCAACTTGGTTTGCAGAATGCATTGTCTTGCGAGTCCTTATTTTCTGCACAATCCATAATCAACAACATTTTTTTTGTTTAATTAGATCAATAATATGTTGCTGGTACTTTAACATGTGAAACTGGCAATTTAACACCCTGATGGCAAGAATTGCAGAGGTATAAACCTTCTTACCCATCTGTCTAGAGCCCTAGAATCCCTGTCCGAAGGGGTAGGGTGTTTGGCTGTAGAAGCCTTAATACCTTTAGGTCCCTGGGAAATGGTCTCTGGATCCACACTGGGATTTTTAAAAAGAAATTTGTGAGAGTCAGGTACTCTGTAGTATCTATAAAACAATATTACCATAGAGATCCAATAAGTGCTTGAACACCCTTAGTAGTGTCTCTTCGAATTTCGCTGTATGGCCAAACTTTTGGTAAAGTTTCCCTTTGCACTAAACAGTGTAACCACTTTTAGCAGCAAAAGACTCTGCGACTGTAAACTGTGTAATTCTTATAATTCCTTTAAACAGCATGCCAGTCCAAAATATGTTAAAACTAATTTATTGAAACATAGCGTGTATAAAATGATACGTTGAAATACAAATCCCAATCACGTTTCTTGCACACTCACTTGCTTGATATACATAAATCCAAAATGCGTTATTTCAGTAATGCGTTAGTACTTTTATTGTGAAGTTACTTTGGAACTAACTTTTTAGAATAAGGGATTAAGTCAGACACATTAATAATTTATTATAGTCATGTATAGAGCACTGTCACTTTAAATATTTAAACAGTTGGGGCTTGTTTTGGCGCCAAAAAGGTTTTAAATATCAGTTTGTCGAACAACGGTGTTCTGAAGAAGCCCATAAGATTTGGGTGAAAGCGCTAAACCTGTATTTGTTCAGTTGTTCATGACAGTTTATTCAGTGTATTGATTTAGTATCGTATTCTGCACACCAACGAGGTTATGTACAGATTTTGCTTCGCATTTTGGATTTATGTACATCAAGCGAGCGAGTGTGCAAGAAACGTGATTGGGATTTGTATTTCAACATATTTTATACGCGCTATGTTTCAATAAATTAGTTTCAACATATTTTGGACTGGCATGCTGGTTAAAGGAATAAGAATTACACAGTTTACAGTCGCAGAGTCTTTTGCTGCTACAAGTGGTTACACTGTTTAGCGCAAAGGGAAACTTTGTTACCAAAAGTATGGCCATACAACGAAATTCGAAGAGACACTACTAACCACCAGAGTCTAGCCTCCCAAACATCTCAGATGCCCAGGTGAGAGCTGCTCTCTCTAATGCAAAAAAGCACAGCATCAATGGGACCGGACGGTGTCCCCGGCTGTGTGCTACACAAACTCAATGAGAAACTAAACCCACACATAAGGCTGCTGTTTAATCTTAGCCTTACTACAGGATACGTACCCAAAGAATGGCGTACAGCAACTGTGGTCCCACTCCACAAAGGCGGTGCTTCTACGGACCCTGGAAATTACCGCCCCATAAGCTTGATGAGCCTGGTCTGCAAAGCTATGGAGAGGATCATAATGGAACTCATAAGTAAAGACATTGGGGACCTACAGACACTGGATCCTACCCAATTTGGCTTTGTCAAGGGCAGATCCTGCCTCTTGAACTTGGTCGACTTTTTCGAAACAGTCACTAAGGCCATTGATGAGGGTAAGGCAGTTCACACAGCCTACCTTGACCTAGCAAAAGCGTTCGACACAATACCCCACTCGGGCATCATAGAAAAGCTCACCAGCTTAGATGTAAACCCATATGTCACAAGATGGGTTGCAAACTGGCTCAAGGACAGAACCCACAGGTTTAGAGTTGCTGGTGCCATGTCAGACTCTAAGCCGGTCACAAGCGGTGTCCCACAGGGCTCAGTCCTGGGCCCCCTCTTGTTCGGCATTTATTTTTCTGAAGTGAAGGCAAACATAGGGGGATTGTGGCTGACAAAATTTGCAGATGACTGCAAACTGGCACCATAATTGACACTCCATCAGACACAGACATCCTCCAGAGAGGTCTCATAGAAATGGATAACTGGTGCCAGAGCCATGGCCTTAAGCTAAGTGCCAAAAAATGTATAGTCATACCCTTTGGGAAAAACAAGGTAACCCCTAATTACCACATAGGTGGTAATCCATTAAACACGGAAGAAGTTATCAGGGACCTGGGGACCCAAGTTGACAGTAACCTCTCTTTTGACACTCACATTGCCAAAGTAGTTAGGAAGACCTTCTACATTGCCCACCTGATCATGAAGGGATTCACATCCAGATCAGGAGAGGTCATTGTACCCCTGTACTCTTCACTTATCAGACCAATGATCGAGTACAACGCCCCATTCAGAATGTACCTTACCAGACACCTGCAGCAGTTGGAAAGACCCCAAAAGTTCCTCACCAAAAGGATAAAGGGGCTCAAACATGTGTCATACACTGCCCGACTGAAGAAACTCCAACTCTATTCAGTCGCATACCGTCTGCTCAGAGGTGATCTGTGCCTGACATACAAGGCCATGTCCAACCCGGAATTAATGGACATGCTCCACCTCAAAAAATCCAAATCCACCAGAGCCACGAGAGCAAGAGACTTAAACCTCAACACTGATATAAATAGGACATGCTGGAGGGACAGATTCATCACCCAGAGACTCCCTACACTATGGAACAGAATCCCAGTCCATGTGAGGCAGAGCCCCTCACTGACTCTGTTCAAGAGAAATCTTGACGAGTGGATGGGAGATCGTAGGTTTACCCCGGGAATCATCTCTGTGTCACTGCTGGACAGAGGCACAGCAAACTAATGGGTATAGTATTCTCATCCTAAGGGGTGGTGAAAGCCACGCACACTCTGGCTAGGCTTATAAATGACAAAAAATGTAGTATTCCACTGAGAACAAAAATCAAGGTTCCGTGTAAACAGACAAAAATACTTCTTTAATCACAAAATAATAACAATTCCAACTGCATTGAGCGCTTAGTCTGCCCAAAGCAGACTTAATCAGAATACTGAATCTAAGGTGCCTCTGGTTTTTATACAATTTTTTTAAAAAGGTAATTAATCAATAAATAGCTAATTAAACCAATAATTAGGTAACAATTAAACAATTTTACAATTTTAGGTAAATTTAAGGAAAAAACACTTTTCATGAATAGGTTAACCCCTAGTTAACCATATTATTTAATTTAAAAATAACATTTTAAAGTGCATATATGCCTAAAAAGTTATATTATATATAAAAGTCAGTAATTTGTTTTGTATAAAGTTGTTGCAAAATACAAAATAACAATAATTAATGTTAAACAGAGGTGAATGTAACCTGTTGCAAAAAATATATGCAATGAAAATAATAAATAAATCCATTATTTGGATAAAAAATTCTGTTTGAGTTTGAAAGTATGTATAACTATTCTGTGTTCTAAAAATATTGTTATTAAAAAACATGTTATGTTGTATATAAAAAATATCTTATAAAAAAGTTATATATATATGTATACACATAAAAATTATATACAAATGTTATATATATATGTGTTATTGAATTTCAATATCAATATTAAAGCAATTTTAACAGATAAAGCTACTAGAATCTAACAACAAACATTTTATTTCCATAACCAGACACATCTTGGTTCTATGATTTTATTATTACGATTTTTTAAAATCTTAAAACAGAATTATATATGGTCACAACACCACACTTAGGTGTAGATCACTTGTTTGCTGTTACTATTGCATTAAATATTGACAGGAGTTGTGATTACCCAGTTGTTTTATATTCATGTATTCATCAAATATTAACTTTTATTAAATTCAATAATAACACATATATATAACATATTTGTATATAATTTTTATGTGTATACATATATATATAACTTTTTTATAAGATATTTTTTATATACAACATAACATGTTTTTAATAACAATATTTTTAGAACACAGAATAGTTATACATATTTTCAAACTCAAACAGAATTTTTTATCCAAATAATGGATTTATTTATTATTTTCATTGCATATATTTTTTGCAACAGGTTACATTCACCTCTGTTTAACATTAATTATTGTAATTTTGTATTTTGCAACAACTTTATACAAAACAAATTACTGACTTTTATATATAATATAACTTTTTAGGCATATATGCACTTTAAAATGTTATTTTTAAATTAAATAATATGGTTAACTAGGGGTTAACCTATTCATGAAAAGTGTTTTTTCCTTAAATTTACCTAAAATTGTAAAATTGTTTAATTGTTACCTAATTATTGGTTTAATTAGCTATTTATTGATTAATTACCTTTTTTAAAAAATTGTATAAAAACCAGAGGCACCTTAGATTCAGTATTCTGATGAAGTCTGCTTTGGGCAGACTAAGCGCTCAATGCAGTTGGAATTGTTATTATTTTGTGATTAAAGAAGTATTTTTGTCTGTTTACACGGAACCTTGATTTTAGGCTTATAAATGCCCTAGGGCAGATAGCCTAGTATGAACCTATGAACCTATGAAGGGTGTTCTAGCACTTATTGGATCTCTATGGTAATATTGTTTTATTGTTATTTGTTGGAGAACATTATCAAGTTGTATTTTTTCCATGGAGAACACCGGTGACAATACACCCACAAACGAAGATACACCAATGAAAGATATTCAGTTACTAAAAGAGGAATCGAAAAAAATAAAGGGAGATATGGCCAAAATTATGGAATTAATGCAGACCAATACAGAAAACACTGTTAAAAACAGTGACAAAGAATCAGCATGCCGTTTGACTAATACTGAGGCACAAGACCAGCATTATTCAGTGACTGATAAGCAGGGAGAAGAGCGTCCGATGTTTCTCACCAATAAGTCTTTTAAGACTACTCAGAAAACACACCTAATGAATACCAGTACTGATTCATTGTTAGACAACTATCCTATCCCAAATGGGCAAGGCAACATGGATAAAGAATGTCCAATTGATTTGGAATAAACAACACGGAACCTGTACACAGTAGCAATCACAATGGTTCCAACTTTACCTTTGATTTTTCCATTTATGAAGTAGAAGAAGAAGCCCATCGAGTGGGCACTAAGCCTAAGAGAACTATTCCCATTAAGACATACTCCCATGTAGCAGGACAACAGGAGTATGCCAACAAAGGTACTGTACCCACCACTAAATCACAAAGATGTTCTACTAATGTTGGACTAAACAATGGTAATAATTATAATCAATTCAATAGGTTTATGGAAATAAATTGTAACATGGACAGACAAGATATGGGGTATAACCATCATCCTCATACTAATGAAACCATGGGGACATTGAAGGACATGATGTTCTTAATGGGGAAAAAATTGGAAAATATAAACAGTTTAAAGTTAGATAATGCTTATTTACATAAATGTATTTCTAAGAAAATTGTACCCAAAGGGTTAAGATTTTTCAAGCAACACATGGGTTTGTTTTTGAATGACCAAGTTATCAATGAATTCAACCAGTTGTTTGATGAATGTGGGATGAAATTTATGCGTTTAATTATTAAGTTTAATGATGAAAAATTAGGTAGACTTATTCAGGAAACTGAAGATCTAAATATGAAAATTACCACTGATTCATTATTTACAGAGTGGGAAAGGATATACAACATGCAATTTCACTTAGCAGAACAATTTTTACATACTTTAAGTGAAAACAAATGGAAAAAAATTAATAGAGATATGGAACATTACAAACAGGGGAAAGCATACATATGGGGTAGGAAGAATGAAAGAAATTACGAAACAGAGGGCAATAAAAACAATGTATACAATTATGAAAATTATAGTCCACGTAGAAGTAACAATTCCCATTTTCCAAGAGTTCAGATCCAGCAAGTAGCACCATATCAGAATCAAGAAATGGACTATCAGAGCCACAGACACAGACGAGGGTATTGGGAAAACACAAGAAGGCAGAGGAGAGGAATAGGAGAATTAGTAATTCCACACAAGAAAGGACAGACATCTTTGTTACTGGAATTACACATACTTACAATGGCTTTCACATACATAACTATGCTAATGTCAAGATCAATTATGAGCACTTTGCACTTCTATCTAAAGGAATGAAATTCATCCCAACCCCTCAATTTAACTTAGTAGATTGTTTGGTGGAAATAAAGAAATTTACTAGGAAGATGAACTTAGACATTATGTTCAACAGTGGGGACAACAAGGGGGCTAAAGTTATTGAATCAAAATGCAGTTCCACACTTAAAACTCCAAGTACATTCATACCAGTGAGTCATCCGACCATAGAGATCTACGAAAAAATAGTGTCTAGAGAAATTTACAAGTTGTATAGAGAACAGAAACATCCACAAGTTAATATGACTAACGAGGAATTGGACTTACTCAAAAATTTGCAGTACAACGACAATTTAAGGATAATGAAACCAGATAAAGGTGGAGGAATAGTATTATTTGATAATTTAGAATACACCAACAAGGTACATAACATCTTATATGGTTCTGGCAACTATGAATCTATATCACTGAATGAAATCAACATTGCCTATCAGAGAATTGATAGTTACATAGAGGAATTTTTAATCGATGGCAGAATTGATAAAGACACTTATAGATATCTGAAGGTCAAGAATCCTAGACTGGCTACCATGGTAGGTATTCCGAAAATACACAAAAATATTATAGATCCACCTTTTAGACCTATTATTTCAGGAAGTCAGTCTAAAACCTACCCATTGGGTAAATACATTGATGTCAAATTAAAACATATATACCAACATATCCCTCATCTTGTCAAAGATTCGTGGGAATTTTTGAGGAATTTTCCAATTCAAAAATGGAATCAAGGATACAAATTTGTAACAATAGATGTTATAGACTTATTTTCATGTATCCCTCAAACTCCAGGTTTAGAAGCTTTTGGAAATAGTATTAGAAAACATGCAGGTATTAAATGGGAAGAAGTTAGTTTGTTTATTGAAATGCTAGATTTAATTTTAGACTACAACTTTATATACTATGAAGGGGAATACTTCAGGCAAACCAGGGGGGTAAGCTATGGGAGCAGCTTGTGCTCCCATATATGCCAACCTGGTTATGCTGGATTGGAAAGAAACCACCATATTTCCCAGTACCTTCTTTGAATATATAGTTCATTATGTACGTTTCCTTGACGATATACACATTATTTGGAACTCCAGTGAAGAGAAATTACTGGAGTTTATTCAGTACCTTAACACTAGCAGTGAATTTTTGAAATTTACATATGCATTTAACAGAAGTGGTATGGCATATTTAGATACCTTAGTATATTTACATAAAGGTACATTACAATCTAAAATTTATAGCAAGGAAACCTTTTCCAATGATTATTTGGCATATGGAAGTTATTATCCCAATAAGATGAAGCAAAATATTTACAAGGGTCAATGCATAAGAGCTATGAGAATGACATCTTAATATCAAACTTTATTAGACGAAATAAAATATATTCACACTATGTTTCAAGAGAGAGATTATCCTGAAAAATTATTAAAAGATACTGATACATATGTATTAGGATTATGGGGCAATGAATACAAACCCTTGTTAGGCTTAGGAAATCAAACCAATTATGGTAATGGGAGAAATGGAAAATGATTGGGAAAGGATAGTACAAATGGGGACAAAGTAAAAGCATTAATTATGTTGTATAGTCCTAGAGTTGATGAGGTTACACAAATCATTAGACAGTACTGGTATTTAATATCTAGTGATGAATTATTAAGAAAAATAATAGGGGATCAACCAGTAATGGTATACAAAATGGGAAGTAACATCAAAAGATTATTGGAAAAAGGAAAATCCTATGGACAAAAAGGGAATGGTAGGGACCAAAACACAAAAAAATGTGGTTCATGTAGACAATGTAATTTCATTCTAGACACAAAGGAAATCATACTTAACATTATTAGATCTAGAATTAGACCCATTAAAGGGAACTGCAATTCCAAGATGGTTGTCTATGTTGCTGTTTGTCAAGAGTGTTTTTGTTATGTGGGGAAAACGGAAAGATGTTTAAAAAAACGTATCTATGAGCATATGTATAATATTAGAAAGAAAGATCAGAAAAGTGCATTATACAAGCATATAGCACTTGCAGGTCCCAAACATCATTTTAAGTTTGCCCTATTAGATCAAGTTTGTTATGATCCTAGGGGTAAGGATAACAAAAAATACCTAAATTATAGAGAAGCATGGTGGCAAATCTATACAGATGCAAGCACCCCCCCCCCCCCAAGACTCAATGATAGTATTTCATTGAAAGCTATTCTGGAGGTCAACAAGTAAATTTACAAGCCATAGTTTATTAGTCACTACACCTAGTATAAAATTAAGCTGTCACTTAGAAAAGGAATGTGGTCAACATCTTATTTAGGAATTGCACAAGATTTGTAGTGTTTTGGTGTTTGTATTTCCTTTTTAGCATTTTCATTTTAGCATTATGATTTTATTAATTCAGTTTTATTTATTATTGTCTTTTGTATTCCAACTACAATCAATTTGTAGTTAAAATTTAGTTTATACTATCAATTTGAATTGATTGTACTTGGAATTTATTATTAAAACATAAATTAATCATAGAATGTTTTTAAAAAGTAGGTACAGATAGTTTAGTGAAAGGATATTGGTTGAATAACAAACTAATCAATTATAAACATCAGGACTCAGTCACAGATTTGTAACACATTTTACATTGTAATGTCGAATAATCAGTTGTATTTATTTTAATTTTACAAAGTTTACAAGTATTAGTATATAACAACTAAGCATTAATTATTGTTTTCAACTATATATATTTAACTAGTTAGTATGATATACAATGTGTAATTTTATTTTAACTTTTATTGTGAAGTTACTTTGGAACGAACTTTTTAGAATAAGGGATTAAGTCAGACACATTAATAATTTATTATAGTCATGTATAGAGCACTGTCACTTTAAATATTTAAACAGTTGGGGCTTGTTTTGGCGCCAAAAAGGTTTTAAATATCAGTTTGTCTTGAACAACGGTGTTCTGAAGAAGCCCATAAGATTTGGGTGAAAGCGCTAAACCCGTATTTGTTCAGTTGTTCATGACAGTTTATTCAGTGTATTG
Source organism: Protopterus annectens (assembly GCF_019279795.1). Classification (NCBI taxonomy): domain Eukaryota; kingdom Metazoa; phylum Chordata; order Ceratodontiformes; family Protopteridae; genus Protopterus; species Protopterus annectens. The sequence goes on along the minus strand of NC_056743.1, from coordinate 1,002,652,894 downwards.
ATTTAGTATTGTATTCTGCACACCAACGAGGTTATGTACAGATTTTGCTTCGCATTTTGTACATTAACGTACTAACGCATTTTGGATTTATGTATATCAAGCGAGCGAGTGTGCAAGAAACATGATTGGGATTTGTATTTCAACGTATCATTTTAAACACGCTATGTTTCAATAAATTAGTTTTAACATATTTTGGACTGGCATGCTGTTTAGAGGAATTATAAGAATTACACAGTTTACAGTCGCAGAGTCTTTTGCTGCTATAAGTGGTTACACTGTTTAGCGCAAAGGGAAACTTTGTTACCAAAAGTTTGGACATACAACGAAATTCGAAGAGACACTACTAAGGGTGTTCGAGCACTTATTGGATCTCTATGGTAATATTGCTTTTTTGTTATTTGTTGGAGAACATTATCACTCTGTAGTATCTGTCAGGCTTTCTAGGAGCAGGTGGTAAAGTATTGGGGTTAAGGCTGGATTCCATGAAGACATCATCTACAATATCCAGGACAGGGGGAATAGCTAGAGGCCTATGCTGAGGCATGTCTAAAAATTCCCTGAGTCTGTTTTTGGACTGTGGGTAATCTTGGCATTCCCAGCGGAAATGCTCTCTTAAGGTATGCAAGGTTTCACAGAAAGAAAGGGCCTCGGGGGGGGGGGGGGCTGTAGGAAACGAATCCTCTGCATCTGAGTCCTCATAGGTAGATAAGGGTATGCCCTGGTAATCACAGGGGTCAGAATCATCAGACTCATGGTCTGAAGAATCGGAAGGAAAATCAGTTCTTTGTCTTTTAGAAGGGGAAGGCTGGCTTCCCCCAATTAAAGTAATAAGGTCTTCAGCCATTCTAAGCAATTGTTTGAGGCATGGGAGTGTGAGAATGTGCTTTGGTCGTCGGTTTCCTAGGCGCAGTGCAAACTCTGGGCCTGAGAAATTCAGTAGCTTTAGTCATTAACGAAGTAGTCGGTTTGATACGAACATTGCAAGGTCTGAATACACCCTCAGAAGCCGGTGCCTGCACAGCGGCTCCGGACCCATCCAAGGTAGAGACATCCTCAGGTTCCATAGTTGAAGATGCACCTCGTGGCATACCAGACTCCGAAAGGGTCTCAGTAGGGGCCTGCGAATCTGTAGAAGTGGGTAACAGGGGCTGCGAAAGCGCCTCACTGAGTACCAGCAGATTGGCGACTAGCTTAACGGAAGCATTGTTGGCAGTTTTGGACCTATACGGTCTGTCTCTATCTTTGCATTTTATCGAAGATCGGGAGTTGGATGGCTTACCGAAGCCATTTTGGAATTCGAACAAGAGCGAAAGAATTTAGTGACAAAAATAGCCCGACGACTAATAGTTTGGGCACTGAACAAGGCACAAAACCGACAGCAAGGGATGTCGTGGTCTGGGCCTAAACAGGTGATGCAGTAAGAATGAAAATCTCTGTGAGGTATTTGCTTTCCACAAGCAAGACAATTATTAACTTTTTCTGACATTGGTTAGAACAAGAAAAAAGGATCCCAAACGGGGTACTTAGCTTTAGAAGACTTCAGGTTTGAAACTCGAAAAATGAAAATTTCAGGTAGCTGCCAACCGGCACTTGTGAACTGCTTCTGCTTCGGGCTCCTGCACGGCAAGAAAAGCTGATGTAATGTCGGCTGCATGCTTTATACCCCTGACGACTTGATGTCATGGATGAGGCGACAGCATCTGACGCAGAAATCCCAAGACTCTGGTATTCGGACCGACTGAGGGCTACCTGCAGGCAGATAACCAAAGTGTGATGACTGCAACAGTGAAACATGAAGAACATCCACGCCTGATGAGGCCAAGAGGGCAATGTGGATAAGAAGGGTCTTCCGGTGGCAAGTTTTCTGCAAGACATTGGGAATTAGAAGAGTGGGAGGGCAAGTATAGAGGAGCCTTTGAGGCCAATTATGAATCAGTGTGTCTCTGGGTGACTCCCCTGCCAGGGGGGATCAGGCCAAAGTAATTGCTGCATTTGTGGTTGACTGGGGAGGCAAAGAGACTGCAGCAAGGTTAACCCAACCGGTCGAATATCTGATGTGCCACTGATGGATTCAGAGACCACTCGTGGGGGCTCGAGACAGACCTGTGGAGTTTGTCGGCCAGCACATTCGAACTCCCGTGAATGTGAGCTGCAAGAAGAAAGCAGCTGGAAAACATCGTCCATTAACACACACTCATGGCCTCTCTGCACAGGGAATAGGACCATTTTCCCCCTTGCTTGATGTATCAGACCACCACCATGTTGTCAATTTGAACTGCTATGGTCCCTGTAGGGAGGCACTCCTGAAAAGCTTGCAATGCAAGGACTGCTGTCATCTCCAGGATATTTATGTGCTATTTGGTCTCAGTGGGGACCTTGAGCCTTGAATCGTCCTGCCCTGGAAATGCCCCCTTCACCACAACAGGGAGGTGTCCATGGTCACTGTGGCCTTGGGAGGGGAAGACAAACCAGCCTGCCGAGAAGTAGATCTTGTGACTGGAGCCATCAAGCAAAATGATTCCTGCACACCTGAGTAATCAAGACAGCCATGGACATGGGATGAACCTGAGAGGACCACTGGACTGCCAGGGTCCACTGAAGCACCCGCATGTGTTACCTGCCAAGTGGCACCAACTGGAAGGCAGCCACCATAGAGCCTAACACTTGAAGAATCAAATGAACTCTCTCTCTAGACCTAACAAGAGAGATACCCGATCTTGAATGAGTTGAACCCAATGTAAGGTAATTGCTGCAGTCTTAGACACTGTGTCCAACTGGACTCCAATGAACTCTAAGCTTTGGCATGGAGAAAGATTAGACTTGGGCAAACTGACTGCAATGCCTAGATGCTGAAAAATGTTGAGGGCGTAGCTGTTGGCCATTAGAAGTCAACACCACGTAGGAGCCATAAAGTGCCAATCGTCCAGGTATGGGAAGACCTGGAATCCTTGCAGCCGGAGATGGGCTGCCACCACTGCCATGCATTTGGTAAACACCAGAGGGGGCTGTGGCAAGTCCAAAGGGCAGGGCACTGAACTTGTAGTAACTGGCCCCCAACCGAAACACACGTCTCCTGGAGTACCTTACCTTGATATGACAGTATGTATCCTTGAGATCCACTGAGCACATCTAATTGTCCTTTTGCAACAGGAGCAGAATGGACTGGACAGTGACCATCCGGAAACTGGACTTCTTGACCGACAGGTTCAATTTGGTGAGATCCAATACTGGACATAGGTCCCCCATCTTTTTTGGCACCAAAAAGAAGAAAAAGTTCCGGACCCTCACTGTCCTGTTGGGACCCCTTAAATGACTCTGTTGAAGAATGTCTTGGACCTCGAGATAAGACAACTCCCGTTGGTGGGGTGGAACATCTGGGAGAAATTTTTGAACCAGAGAGGCCTGAAAAAAGGGGAAAGCAACTCCTGGAAATTTTTTAACACCCACTGATCGGAGGTGAGACTTGCCTAGGCTAGTGAGTGAAGGGAGAATCGTCCCCCAACCGCCTCCTGGGCAGGACTGTCTGGCTGTGCTTCAGGAGTGCTGAAAAGGTTTAATTGAGAAAGGTTCTCAGAGTCCCGCGCCGGCGGACACTATCTGCCCCTAAGGCAGCATCTGCCATTGAATCCCCTGCCCTGTCCTGCGGAAGAGGATTCCTGGAGAGCATTCTGGAAGGCAGACTGAGTCCTGCGGAACCGAGGCTTCTTATTCCCCTTCTGAAACTTAGAAAAGGAACGTTGGGAGTAGAATCCCTCCTGCTCGCTACAGGTCAAAGTTTCCTTGATAGATTGACCAAACAAGGTGGAGCCATTAAAAGGGGCATTTTATGGCACCTTAAAGGGTTCCGCAAACCTGCAAAGGCGAATCTAGGCATGCCAACGAATAGCAATACTGATGCTCGCCGCTCGAGAGGTGACCTCTGCCGCATTAGAGATCAGCCTCATCAAAGCATTAGATAAGGAAGACAGCAGACAAAGTACAGTTTTGTACCTACCATAAATGTAGATGTTCGAGTGTCTTCACTGCTGCAGTCATTATACTTGGGTTATCTTGCCGTCAGGCGTTCCCACAGTCGGCCAGAGTTCCAAAGTCTTGGTCCGGCGTCGGTTGCTGTCGCCTCTTCCCTGACGGCAGTGCGTCAGGGGTATACAAGATGCAGCAGACGCCATTTTCTTCAGTTTTTCTTGCCCCAGATGTCAGGAGACCCCAAAAAGGTAGGCAATACATATTGCTAATAAAACATACAATGATGTAAAAACAAAACATTCAGTAACCAGCAAATGCACCAAATAGGTAGTATAGTGTAGAAAGGTATAGATATGACCCAGGTAAGAAAGAGGGGATGGCGGGTGGGTAACCAGGACTGCAGCAGTGAAGACACTCTAACATCTACATTTATGGTAGGTACAAAACTGTACTATGTTCGTGTTTCACTGCTGCAGTCATTACACTTGGGTTGAATCCCAAAGCTGAGTTAGGGTGGCGGGTTCTACAGAGGATTTGGGGTGGCTATGAGGCCCTGCAGCACTGCAGTGGCAAAGCCAGCTCTGGATCTAGAATAAAGAGGCAAGTGATAATGCTTGGTAAAGGTGTGCACTGAACTCCAAGTTGCAGCTTCCAAGATATCTTTGGTAGGTACTCCTCTAAGGTAGGCAGTTGAAGTGGCTGTTGCCCTGGTGGAATGTGGCCTAATGTTACTAGGTACAGGTTTCCTATGCTGTGTGTAGCAGAAACGGATACAGTGTCCTATCCACTTTAAAATGGTCTGCTTTGAAATAGCCTTTCCCTGTGATCCTGCAGCATATGCTATAAACAATTGCTTAGTTTTTCTGAAAGCTTTTGTTTTGTCCAAGTAGAAACGTAACTGTCTGTGCATGTCCAGTGAATGCAGAAGTCTCTCCCCTTTATTTTGGGGATTTGGATAAAAAGTTGGCAAGTGAATAGTTTGGTTAAGAGCCACACTGGATACCACCTTTGGCATAAATGAAGGGTTTCTTCTTAAAGAAACCCTGTCTTGGTGAAAAATGATGAAAGGCTCCACTGCCATTAGTGCCTGTAACTCTAAGACTCTTCGTGTTGAGGTTATTCCCAGAAGCAGAGCAGTTTTCCATGACGCATTTTAATTCTGCTGAATTGGCAAGCTCAAAAGGAGGTAAAGTTAGTTTTTCCAAGACAAAATTGAGGTCCCAAGTTGGTGCTGGTGCTCTTCGGGGCGGTCTTATGTTTTTACCTCCTCTGAGGTACTGCTTTAGCAATGGATGATAGAAAATAGGAGGATCTGTGTTGTAATGAGCCGAGATGGCAGAGGCGTGGATCTTAATGGATGAAAAGGTTAGTCCTTTGTCCAGCATCTCAGTTAAGTATTGTAATATCTGAGGAATATTTGGGACAAGATGGTCAAAGCTTTGAGCCTGGTTCCAGGCACAGACTCTCTTCCATTTTTCTGAATAAGATTTCCTGGTGCTAGGCCTCCTGGCCTCCAAAATGACATCCATAACAACTTTAGAGAGAGGTGCATGCAGCCAGGTTTAAGGTTTTGAGCTGATTGTGCAGGATCTGATTGATTTGTTGAGTCAGAAGGTGTGGAGTTTGAGGTAAAATCCACGGTGGGCCTTGAGCTAAGTTCTTCAAGATTGGGTACCAGTGCTGGCTTGGCCAGTCTGGGGCAATCAGGATCATCTGTGGTTTTTCTTGTCTGGCTTTTAGGAGTACCTTTGAAAGGAGAGGCAATGGTGGGAAGGCATAAACTTTTAGGGTTTTCCAACGAGAGAGCATCCACTTTCCATGCTTGTGTATAAGTCCTTGTGCAGAATTTTTGTAGTTGGTAATTCATTGGGGAGGCAAAAAGATCTATGTCTGGGCACCCCCCTATTTTTACGTTATCATGCTGAATACTTGTGGATTTAATTTCCACTCGTGAGGCTCCATGATGTTTCAGTCGTCTGCCAGAGTATTTTTCTTTCCTGGCAGGAATTGTGCTTGCAGATGAACTTGATAGGCTAGAGCTGTGTTCCACAAGGTCATGGCTTGTCTGCATAGGGGATAAGAATGAGTGCCCCCTTGCTTGTTTATGTACCACATAACTGTGGTGTTGTCTGTCTTTAATAATAGTTGTCCTGGATGCAGAAGGTCCTTGAAAGCTGTTAGGGCATTTTGTACAGCTAACATCTCTTTTTGATTGATGTGAAGATGCATTTGGTCTGCGTCCCACTTGCCCTGAATACATTTTCCTGCCATGTGTGCTCCCTAGGCGTAATCCGAAGCATCTGTTGTTACTGTCTGCCTGGCTGTGGGTAGAGTGAAAGGCTGTCCCTTGTGAGGTGACATGCCTGTGTCCACCATCAAAACTCCTGTTGTAGGCAGGGATTTAGTGGTATTACTGCTTCCAAACTGTGACAGTGCTGAGTCCAAGCACTTTTTAGGTACCATTGTAATTTCCTCATATGCAGTCTGGCATATGGAATTAGTATGCAGGATGCCATGAATCCCAAGGCCTGCAGAATGTTTCTTGCAGGGAGTTGGGTTTTTGTTGCCATCAATTGAAAGTACTGAGTCAGTTGTCCTTGCTTGTCTGGCGTGAGATAAGCCATCTGGGCTGTTGTATTTAAGCTGGCACCCAGGAATATTATCTCTTCTGAGGGCACTAGTTTTGACTCCCTTTCGTTTACTGTGTACCCCAGGCAAATTAGCAACCTTTTTACAAACGCCAGATGCTTTAGAAGAATGTCCTTGCTCTCTGCTTGAATAAGGCAGTTGTCCAAGTATGGATATATTTGAATTTTTTTTTGTCTGCAAAATGCGATTACTGGTGCCAGGCACTTTGTGAAGACCCTGGGCGCAGTACATAAGCCAAAGGGCAGTGCAGAGAATTGGTAATGCATTGAACCAGCTATGAATCTGAGGCATCTTCTGCAATTTTGTCTGATAGGGACATGCAGGTATGCCTCTGTGGTCCAAAGTAACAAGCCAAGCCTTCTTGCCCAGCATGGGAAGAAGCTGCTATAGTGTCAACATTTTGAATTTCGGAACATCCAGGTAAGTATTTAGAGTAGAAAGGTCTAGTATGGGTCTCCTGGGCTTTGTCCTTTCTGGCGACCAGGAAAAGTCTTGAGTAAAATCCTTGTCCTTGTTGTGGCACTTTTTGGATAGCTCTCATGTCCATGAGGGCTGAAATTTGTTTTTGTGCCTCTGCCCATTGATTTTGTGGCAGGTCTGGCATTCCTTTTAGCCTTGGTAGAGTGTGAAAGTGGAACCTGTAACCTTGAGACACAATATTCAGAACCCATTTGTCTTGGGTGATTATATGCCAATTTTGAGAAAAAAGTGCTAGTTTTCCCCCTAAGGGAGCTGCCAAAAGGTAAGTGCTTGGCATTCGAAGGGGGAAGTCATTGGGACTGTTTCCTATAAGGTTGTGACTTGTCTTCACCTCCTTTTGGGGTTGAAGCACCCCACTGTCGTGGTCTGCAAGAGCCTTGGGGCTGAGATCTGCCTCTTCGGTGTCTGTATCTGTCTCTTTGTGGTCTGTCTGACACTGGAAAGGACCAATTCTTTGAAGGCCAATTTCTGCTAAATTGAGGTGGCTGTACCTGTAAGAAATCCTTCACTGTTTGCATAGATTTTGCCTTACCCTCCATTTTCTTTAATACCTCTTCTGCCTTAACACCAAATAAAATATCCTGCTGTAAAGGAGCATCCAATAATTTTGCCTTAACATGATCAGGTAAACCTTGTTCTTTTAACCAAGCATGCCTTCGAATCTCAGATCCTGTAACTGCTGCTCTACAAGAAGTCCCTAATGAATCAAAACCACATTGTAGAGTATGTTTTCCCACTTGTTCAGCTGCATGCAATAAATCCTGCATTTCCTTATAGTCAGGATGTTCTGAACTTGTAAGCATTTTCTGTTTTAACAGAGACATTAAATATTGTTGGTATTTAAAGCAAGTGAAACTGGCAATTTAAAGCTCTCACTGCTAAAGTTGCAGAAGTGTAAACTTTCTTCCCCCATCTGTCTAATGCTCTAGAATCCCGGTCAGAGGGAACTGGATTTTTAGCCGTGGAAGCCTTTACCCCTTTGGGACCCTGGGAAATAGTTTCTGGGTCAGCAACAGGGTTTTTATAAAGAAATTTGTGAGAGACAGGGACTCTGTAGTACCTGTCTGGCTTGACTGCAGCAGGGAGCAAAGAATCAGGATTTAAACTGGATTCAGAGAACACAAGTGTAATGACTGCAGCAGTGAAACACGATCAACATCAGCAAAACTCTCTCTCTCTCAGACCACTTGAGCTGCAAGAAATTACTGACACCATTAATAGCCTTAAACTGGGAAAATCACCTGGTCCAGATGGCTTCACATCCGATTTTTATAAAACTTTCAACCCAAAAATATCAGCAATCCTTCTAAAGGTTTTTAATTTCATCATTTTGAATGGTATATCAGACCCTCACTGGAATAACTCAAACGATTCTTATTCCAAAAAACAATCAGGACAGAAGTGATCCACACAATTATAGGTCCATTTCCTTGATTAATGTGGATAGTAAGATACTTTCTTCTATCCTGGCTAAAATACTTAAAAGGGTATTACCATTCTTGATTTCTCCTGACCAGGCAGGATTTATGCCTAAAAGACATACTGGGATAACATTCTTATGCTAGACTCCTTAATAAACCTAATGAAAAAGGATAAAACCCCAATATACGTGCTTACCCTTGATTCTTGTAAAGCATTTGACAGGGTCAATTGGAATCTTCGTTTTTTTTTTTAACTTTACCACATTTCAATATCCCCAAAGAATTTTCCAGCATTATAAAAACCATTTATAAAGACTCCTTTACCTATTTATATATCAACAAAAGGAGAACTGATCCAATTAAAATAACGAATGGCACTCATCAAGGATGTTTGCTATCCCCTTACCTTTTTAATTTATTTATTGAATCCTTTTTTCTATACATCTCACAAAAGACTTTCCATACTGCCCCCTTAGTTCTTAATACCAGAACCATTTTGTCAGCCTATGCAGATGATCTTAACCTTTACTTCCAATACCCAAACACCGACCTGAGAAAAATATTACAGGCGATTAATAATTTTTCAATAGTATCTGATTATAAAGTTAACTATAAGGAATCTCACATTTTCCCCATCAACCCAACAAACCATAAAATTAATTACTTTCTGGAATCCCCCTTCCAAACAACCTACTCCCTTAAATATTTAGGGATAACTTTTGAGCATAATCAGATTTCATCTTTTCAAAACAAACTTCTTAAATTACAGGCAAAAATCAATCAAGACTTGCACAGATGGCAGCAAATGAAACTCTCCCCACTGTCTAAAGCTGCAACTGTGAAAATGAACATTTTTCCAAGACTCCTATATCATCTTAATGCATCTAACCTCATTATTCCAAATAATATTTTTACCAATTTATCCAAAGAACTAGCCAAATTTATTTGGTCTCCAAAATCGGTCAGGATATCCTATACCAAGTTGACCTATCCAAAAGAGAGGGGTGGTCTCAGTTTACCAGATCTTCATTTATACTACAAGATCATATATGCCAGTAGAACAATGCTAATTTCAAACCTGAACTCTGGCAATATTAAGTCCTCTCCAACCAGAGTAAAAATTTGGCACAAACATATAACCAAATGCAATTTTAACCCAGAAGCTCTCCCTTTCCTTGCACCTCATAGTCTTAAAGTCATCAAAATACATAACAGTTTGAAGCATAAGGTAAGAGCATTGCAAGACTTGGTTAAGATTACCAAGCTTGAAAAAGTGTTCTCTCTTACAACCACTCCATCTAAATCCTAACATAAAATTAAACAAACCAATTAACCTTACAGATTTCCCCCTTATCAAAGATCATACAGTGTGGGATATATACAAATATAGTAACCAAAGTATTCCTGTTTTACGTGCAACTCTAAAACTAAGCTTCAAATACACTGTTGTTATCCGACAAATTAGAGAAGTCATTTTTCCCCTAATAAATAAACTGTTAACAGTGAGGACATCAACAAACTAACTGAAATTATGAATTCACTTCTTAGCAGCGAGAAAATGCTTTCCAACACATACAAGCTTTTATATTCAATGATATATAACTCAGGATGTCTATTCTCTAAATACTGGAATGAACATGGTAAAACATTCACGGATGAACAAAAACTTAAGGCAATAAGAAACGCTAACATTTTGTTCCCTTTAAAAGTCTCACATATACACAATTAATGGTTAATAATAATACATATTTTACACCAGTTATCTTAAATAAATGTAACCCTAAACTTTCTCCAGCTTGCTCATGCTGCTCTTCTCCATAAGCAGATCTTATGCATGAACCTATACATGCTCCACCTCAAAAAATTCAAGTCCCTTAGAGCTACACGCTCCACGGACCTAAACCTCAGCACAAAAATAAATAGGACATGCTGGAGGGACAGATTAATTTCCTAGAGGCTCCCTTCACTGTGCAATAGAATCCCAATTCATGTTAGACATAGCCCCTCGCTGACCCTCCAAGCGAAATTTGGACGCGTGGATTGGAAATTGCAAATTCACCCCTGGGATCTCTCCTGTGTCCCTGCTAGACAGAGGCACAGTAAACTAATCTTAAAAGGGTACCTTCTGTGACCTACTTTACAGAGGCACAGTAGGCTAATCTAATAGGGAGGCAGAAGCCAAATACACTCTGGCTAGGCTTATAAATGCCCTAGTGCAGATAGCCTAGTATCTACCTATGAACCTATGCTATGGTTCTGTGTTCACACTCAAACTATGGTGCTCTCTAAAATTACATCTACAAAAGATGGGTTATCAGAACTCCACTCTGTGTTGGGAGCTCGCTATCCTCCATGTGTCGAATTCGGCATTACCTAAAATAGAGCAACACATATTAACTGCTGTGTGCGCACTTGTTAAGCTATATATCACAAAAAACTAGCTAGATCGCACAAAACTCAGTTGGGACGGTTTTAGACAAATGGCACTTAAATACCTCTCTTCACAAAAGCTTATCATTAGAGGTCCTAGGAAAAGAGTATATTTAACTTTATATATCTAACAAGATCCTAAATGATTAGGTTTAATGAAGATTCAGTAAATGGAAAGTGATTTACCTTGGTAATTCACAGGTCTAAGAAGTTCACCAAAGATCTTTCCACATCCTAAAATCTAATGGTAGCATTACTGCAGATAGTTAATAGCTTTTTTATGTGCATGTTACCTCATAGGACGCTACTATGTAATTCATTCTTGATTGTTATTGTAAATAGATAAGAATGTTTTCAGCCATGTACTATGTTATTATGTACTTTACAACTGCTCTTGTATTATCTTTGGTTGCACAAAAGAATAAAAAATGTTATTTGAAAAAAAAAAAAAAAAAAATGTGTTTGTCCCGAGGGTAACCCTATCCTTATGAAAGACGAGAAAGGAGGAGTAGCCATTAGTGCCTGGAGCTCTAATACCCTTCTGTCTGAAGTGACAGCCACTAGGAGGACTGTCTTCCAGGTGCAAGGCTTTAGGGAAGCTTGGTCAGCAGGCTCAAAGGGTGGCAGTGTAAGCTTCTCCAGCACATAGCTGAGATCCCAAGGAGAAGTAGGTTTCCGGGGTGGTCTGAGATGTAGGATTGCTTTGAGGAAAAGCTTCGAAGGGAGCCTGGATGTCAAGGGGAGATCCAGGTGTAGGCATGCAGAGATAACAGACAGGTGTGCCTTAATAGATGAGTAGGCCAAGCCGGTATGAAGTAACTCACACAAATAAGAAAGCACTAAGGGGATGTCGTTGGCAAGTGGATCCAGCTGCTTATTTTGACAAAAAGTAGTGAACTTTTCCAATTACGCAGGTATGATTTTCTAGTGTTAGGGTTTCCTGGTCTCCGGCCAGACATTGAGCAAGTCCTCATTGTAAAAGTGTCTGTATGGGATCAGAAGCCTATCCGCCACAGGGTCAGTGTAGCAGCTGCCACTGTGGGTGGATTAGAGATCCCTTGTGCTGTGTGAAAAGGTCCATTCTGTGGGATAACTTGTGGTGACTGCCCTTAGACAACTGAAGGAGTAAGGGGAAATCAATGCTGTCAGGGCCAGTAGGGAGTCACCAGCAAGATTTTTGGATTGCCCTGCTGAATCTGTAGCATGTCCCTCTGAATGAGAGGGAAGGGGGGGGTAAATGCATAAAGGCATTTCCCCTTCCATGAGATAGTGAGGGGATCTGTTGTCCTGGTGCAATATCCAGGAAGTTGCCAGTTTCTATTTGACAAGTAGACCACATCCAGGAAGATATCCCTGTGAAGCATCCATTCATGATTGTTTGTGCTGGTTCTGCTCAAAAAATCTGTTTGGGAGTTGTGGAGAGAGGGAATATATGCTGCTTTCAAGGTAATCCCCTGAGCAGTGGCTACTTCCCACAGTAGTACAGCGAGTCTGCATAAGAGGTAGGACTTGATCCCTCCTTGCTTGTTGAAATACCATAGGACTGTGGTGTTTGTCTGTGTATATCAGGAGAGATCCCCTTCCGAAGGAAAGCAGTGAATGCCTGAAGGGCTAGGAGGATTGTCCTCATTTCTATGGCATTGATGTGTTCCGTTTTCTGCATGCATGTCCACAGGCCTTGAACTTTTCTATGGCCAAGAGTGGCCCCCCCCCCCACGCCAGGTCTGAGGCGTCTGTATGCATGGCCTGAGAAGGTTGAGGTAGTTGGAGGGGAAGTCCTGTGTTGAGATTCACCTGGGCCAACCACCATAAGATGATCTGCTTTAGGCATGTAAGCAAGGGCACAATGTGATCTAGTGGGTGCTTTGTGCTGCTTCCAAACAGAGCGTAGGTACCACTGCAATTTTCTCATGTGTAACCAAGCTAGGGGTAGCATGGGAATGGCAGCTGCCATGTAACCCAGCAGCTTGAGGTACTGCCTTGCAGTCAGACGCGTGAAGAGTAGAATCCCTTGCAGGTGCTCTGTAACAGAACTCACCTTTGCTGGGGTTAGGTATGCCTCTATCAAGTCTGTGCGGATTCTGCACTCAAACACCACAATGTCTTGGGTCGGTGTGAGGTTGGACTTGGGGAAGTTTATTTGGAACCCAAGGGCCTGTAGGAGAGACACCATGAACAGGATATGGGTTAGGAGCATTTTTTGACTGGCAACCTGTAAAAGCATGTCATCCAGGTATGGGAATATTTGTATCCCTTTTGTCCTGCACAAAGCCATTACCAGTGCCAAGCATTTGGTGAAGACTCTGATGCAGTTATAAGTCCAAAAGGCAAGGCAGAGAACTGCAAATGTGAGTAGCCCACTAAGAAGCTTACGTATTTTCTGTGCGTGGGTCTTATGGGGATGTGTAAGTAGGCATCCTTGATATCTAGCATAGCTAGGAAGCCTTTGCACATAAGACGGAATAGAGCAGGCAGGGTCAGCATTTTGAAAGTTGGCACCGTTAAGGAAGGACGGAGTCTTGAAAAGTCTAGGATGGGTCTCCATGGCCCTTCTTTTCTAGGAACCAAGAGAATCCTTGAGTAGAACCCTATTCCAAATTGGGAGGGAGGAATTCTTTCTATAGTGCCATGGTTTAAAAATGATGGTAGAACTGGTAAGCAGGAGGGGCAGTTGGTGAGCAAGAGGTCGTGGCCTGCCTACACTTACTGGAGAGTCTATGACAGGAAGTACCCATCTTGGAGGATGGAGAGGACCCACTTGTCTGAACTGACCTGATTCCAAGCAGGGAGGCAATGGGAAAGGCAAGCAGACGGTGAGATGGAAGCAGCTGGTGCGGGAAGGTAGGAGTGGCAGGTAGTCAGACACTACCTGCCCTGTCTTGAAAGGGCGTCCTTTGGCTAGAGGAGGAAGGCGCTTTAGCTGAAAGATTTTTCTTTCTTGCTTGCCTATGTCTAGCTTGACAAACAGGATTGGAGTGTTTCCTGATAACCTGCGTTTTCGCAGGATAGTTCCTATAAAGTTTAGGTACAGGGGAAACTAGTAAATGCTTAAGATCTTGCATCTCTGTCCCTTTTTGTTGCAAGGATTTGAAAAGATCTGCTACTTTTGAGCCAAATAAGGTAGCAAAGTCAAGTGGTGCATCACTGAGCTTAACTCTGAAATCACCTGGCAGGGGTTGCAGGTGCAGCCAGGAGTATCTGCAAAGTGCAGAAGCTGAAGCTGCTGACCTTACTGAGGATTCTGCAGCATCATAGCTACATTTAATTGAATGCCAGATGACTTGGGACGTAAGGGCCAGTAAAGAAGACATAGCTGATTTAGCTGAGGAGTCGGGAATGTCTGCCAACAGTTTGGTGGCAGAGTCTAGAAGAGACAGGGCATACTTTCCATATGACTCTGGTAATTAGTAGCTCTAAATGCCAAAGTGGAAGAGGTGTAAATCTTTTGCCTTTGTCAGTAGGAAGGATGGGAGTGGTAGGCAGGAGTTTGGAAGCTTTGTCTGTGGAGACAGAAATGGTAGTTGGATCTGCAGTAGAGCACTTAACTGCTTAGCAGAATCTGAGACTTTGTACAATCTGTCTGCTCTGCGAGGAGCATGAGGTTGAGAGTCCAGATTCAGAGATGCAGAAGAAAATGTATCGAAAAAGGCTGGCAGTATAGGAAGAATGGCCAAAGGGCTTGGAGTTTCTACTTGAAAGAGGTCATAGTACCTCTTTTGTATTTCAGACATGTCTGTGGATTCTCATTTGAAGTGTTCCTTCATTTTAAAAATAGTTTCAGAGAAAGTCAAGTCTTCAGCAGGGAAATCTGGGTCTATAGATTCTTCCTCTAGGGATCCATATCCCAAGGGAAAAGAGTTGTGAATTATAAGAGTGGGAATCATCTGAGAAATCTGAACAGATGTCCTCTTCCCTAGTAACCATCTCTGCAGGTTGAGGCCTAGGACTAAGGAAAGGAGGAGATGATGCAGGAGCAGAAGCAGCTGATGTAGGCCTCAGGGTCATGAAGGCTGTGAAAAGGCTTTGGCTAAAGGCCTGCCAGTCTGGAATACTTTTTGCTGGCTGAGAGATGTGCTTTCTTTTTTCTCTTCTCGAGAGTCCCAATGGGCAACTGTTTAGGAACACGGAATCAGTAGGTTCCCCTGAACATGCTTGTTCCCCCCCGGCATCCGAAAATGTCGCCGGAATAGGCTCTGTGGATGTGCTCTCACACTCCAGTAGTACAGCTTCCTCAGAAGTACCTGGAATATCCGGTGGGGAAGATCCGGGTCCAGATCCTAAGGCCAGGCCGATGTTGGCCACAGGCTATGGACCGGCCAGAAGAGGCACAGCAAGCATTACAGGCCATAAAGTTCTGACCTTTTTTGGCGGTTCAGAGGCAACATCCAATGAGCCCTCCATATGCAATGTTTTGGAACCAACACCTGGCAAATAGTGCAAGCCTTACAATCGTGTGACCATCTGAGATGGAACAAACACTTATTGTGGGTGTCTTTATGAGGGATCTGATGGTCGCACTGACATTTACCCTGTCTGGATGACATGAAAAGGCAGTAATACAAAAGGAAGAACTGAAAAGGTCCCCAATAGGGTACTTAGCTTGAACTTGAATCGGTCAGCAAAAGCAGGAAAACCTGGCGTACGACTGGCGGCTGGAAGGTTCCTGAGGGCGGGTGTGTGCCAAAGTCACTTTTATGGCCCACGTACTCTCGCCCAGTCCTGATGTCTCACGCACCAAGGGACTAAAAGCTTTTGGACACTGGCCGTACATATGCAAGACTAACGGTAAACCCATATGCAGAATACTGCAACATAGGAATAGGAGAACATCTTCCTTCACCTAGTTCCTTTTTCATGGCCACCACTATGACCATGGCATGTACTGTTAAACCCTTAGCCCAAAATTGTTTACCGTCTGGAGGGAATAAAATTTTATCTGGTCTCCTGGGAACAGGCTCAATAGAATGGGGTGCCTTCCACCCCCTCTCAGCAATCAAGTGAATAGGTTCATCAGCAGGCAGAGTCACCAACGAGGTAGACGGGCGAGTGCGAAAACCCTGCAGTTATTCTTTAGGGGTAGGGTTTTGAGACTTCCAATCACCTCTGTTTCAAAATTTCCAGGAAATCTCCAAAGCACAGTTGAGCTGAAAGCTGCTCTTCCTCTCGAGACGAGATCCAATTTGTAATGAGTAATAAAGTTATAAGTAAATTTGGAAAAACAGAAGGCCCCAGGGAGAAGGAAATCGACTGAGTAGAGAAGCTAAAATTCCACTCCAAGTCCCCCTGCAGCGAAGGCAAGCCAACTGAGGCAGAGGTTAGAGCAGAGCTATCCAATGCCGAAGCTACGAGGCGCAGAGACTGCTCCGATAACTTTGGAGTTCACTCCTACACCTCGGATCCATCAGGAATGCTTCGGCTTCGACAGTCATCTGGCTCTGATGCACTCAGTGCTGGTGTACTTACAGAAGGCCTCAAAGCTGAAGATACTACGATCTTCAGACCAGACCCAGACAGCTCCAGAAAACTCGGACCCAAGGGCTCCAAAATCACAAGTTGGATCGGAAAAGCAGCAGAGGCGGCTGCTGTATAACTGGAGGGCTTCCTGACCAGAAAGGGGTAGGAGCTGGAAGAATTCCCAATTCCCACTTGAATCTGTGCTGAGACAAACAATCTTTCTATCCACATCAGCTTCGGTCAGACTTCTGTAAGAACAAGACTATTAGGCCACAGAGGGAGAGCTGGAATGCCAGCAAGATTCTAAACATGGAGACGAGACCCAAGAGGGTACCAGATCAATGGAGGGAGAATATCTGGTCTTACATAAAGGCTTTGGATCGGATAATCCATGATTCAAGGAAGCAGACTTTGTCTGACACCAGCTTCAGTGAAGCAGCAGTCTTCGGATCTGACTTTCTACATTTCTTCCTTGACGGCTGCATCACTGGATCAGAAGACAGGGTGGAAGAGCCTGACGAAAACAAAGGCTTTTTGGATTGTTCCTTAGACAGACTTGGGGGTTGAGCCCCAGATAAAGTCTCTGAGAAAGTGGAAGGAAACAAGTCTTTCAAAAATCAGCGTGTTCTTCCAGTTCACAATGGCCCAAGGATTAAAAGCTTTACATAAATTACACTCCTTTTAAAAATTATGACTGCACTTCTGGCACTTTTTAAAACCAAATGGTTTTTCAGACATTTTCCTAGGCAAAAGAATAAACATTTTTTTTTTTGATATAAAAAAAGAGAGAGAGAGACTACACTAGAATGTAAAAGGGGATAAGCTAGGGAAACAAATTACAAACTATGGTAAAAATAATCACACCAAAGTGTGTTAAGGGAGGAAATTTATATACTACCTAAGAAAGTAATTAGATAGTGAAAAAATAAATCAACTTTTCTCTAATTCTGAAGACAAGCTTGAGAGCTCACAGTGACCATTGTCTGAATGCGAAAGTGGCAAACTGATCTGAGGTATGCAAGGGGATAGAGCATTATGGGTAAGGAAGGAGCTTGAGAGTTTGCTACTGGCCACAGGATTGCCACCTGTTTTTCCGGTATTCTGCCTCAAAAAAAGGAAACTGACTGTGTGTGTTAAATTGGCTGATTTACTATGCTTTTTTAAAGAAAAGCATAATAAAATCAGGTGACAGCAGGCATCAGGAATGGAAAAATAGGGAGTTACTGTCAGCTGATGTCATGGTGACATTACAAAAATAGGAGCAAGGAAAGGGGCGAGAATGGGCAGGGTTATATGTGGAGCAAGGGTGTGGCCTTAGTCCAGTTTTAGCCACAACAAAAGGTGGCAACCCTAAGTGGCCACCAGCTGAAATATAACTGGCAAGTCAGATCAAAATGTCAGATCCAAACCCAATTGCTGATGAATGAATGAAAACATCAGATCTCCATTAAATAAACAAGCAATTAATTGAAAAAGTTCATAAATTTATGGATTTTTTTTTAACAGAGAATATCGCATCTAGCACCCACATCAACAATATTTATCAATACACCCCAAAACTTTGGGATGTATCAACAGATTTATCAGACCATAAAGGGGATATCCCACCAAACTTCAATGCCCTAATTATATCCAAGTAAGAAAATGCACATCAGGTCTGGACACCTTTCAAGTATTAAACATATTGTCCTCCCCGCGGTTGGGTGGCATTCGAAAGACATGCATAAATGGGCGTTCCCTCGAAGGTTGGACGTCGAGCTGGCACCTCGGCGTTCATGAAAATCTACTGCCAATCATTAGTGGACTGGAGTTCCGCTGTGGCAACCCCTAACCGGGAAAAGCCGAAAGACAAACAATACATAAATAAATAGGAAGACTAAAAAAGACTACTCCAGTCCCTCATGTACATCAGACGTTTGATGTGTAGGCAGGTACGTGGGCCATAAAAATGACATCTCCACGCACCAGCCCTCAGTATATAGAATAAAGCCCCAGACGGACATGCTACACTTAAAAAAAAAAAAAAAAAAATCCCAATCTCTCAGAGCCACACACTCCAGGGATCTAAACCTTAGCACAATGAACAAAACATGCTCAGACTCTGGAATAGACTGCCCATATTTGTCAAGAGTGTCTCTATAGCCTTCTTCAAAAGGAACCTTGACGATTGGATGGGAGACAGGAAATTCACCCCGGGGATCACGTCAGTCGCCCTGCTAGACAGGGGTCCAGGGAAGTAAATATTGTGGGAAGAAATAGCCAGGGAATTGTTATGGCTAGACTTGTATAGGCCCCTAGGGCCGATAGCCGAGTACCAACCTATGAACCTATGGAACAAAATTTCATCCCATTAAGACTGACATTCTAACTATAATTTTTTTTTTTTTTTTATGGAAAGCTCAGAGGGAATTTCCTCTATGAATGTACAGAATTAAAAAGTTATTCCTGCACAAAAAAAATAAATAAATAATAGGCTACTCTCAGTCATGAATTCTTGAAACTCACTTCCACCATGTTCTACAGGGGCTAAATATCAACATATAGTCATGATACACGGACTAGATAAATATTTTGGATTTAGTGCATTTGCATGTTAAAGGCAGACATTCAAACGGTATTGTCAACTACCTTATGTAACATGTATGCATATATGGAATGCTCATCCACAACTTGTTTTTGGGCAGGTACCACGTCAGGTCAGAGGCTATTTTAACTGCTAAATGATCTCTGGCATGAAAGTAGGAATTAATTCAGCAGCTACTCTGAAAGACTATAGAAAGGAAAGTTGTGTAAAATCTTACCATAATCATAGAGGTCCTTCTCCTTCATGTTGCAGTACTCTACTATTGGGTTTACTCTTCTTCTCATCAGCTTGTCTGGCCAGGTTTCCAAAGCTTTTCCAGTCCCTCACGGTGCGTCATACGTCTGATGTTGAGGCAGGTACATGGGCCATAAAAGTGAAGTCTCCACGCACCAGCCCTCAGAATATAGAATAAAGCCCCAGACGGAGTCAGTCCTGAGGGACACAGCCTGGCCCAGAGCCGGGGAGAGGACATGCAAGGTTAAGAAGGGGGATGGTGGGAGGGAAGGAATACTGCAACATGGAAGAAAAGGACATCTATGGTTATGTTAAGATTTTAAACAACTTTCCTATGTCCTTCTACTCCAGTGTTGCAGTATTCTACTAGTTAGTGAATACCAAAGCTCTCTACAGGTTGTGGGGTGGTCTGGAAGAGGACTCCATGGATAGCAGCCCTGGCAAAACCTGCCCTGGCTAGGGAAATATGATCCAGCTTGTAGTGTCTGGTGAAGGTGTGCACAGAGGACCAAGTGACTGCTTCCAGAATGAAGTTAGTGTCCAGGCCTTTGAAAAAGCCACCACAAGTGGCCATATCACTTGAGGAGTGCGCCCTGACACTGCCTGAAAGTGTCTTCCCATGGTGTGTGTAACAAAAGGAGATAGCCCTGGCAATCCAGACTGAAATGGTCCGTTTGCCCACCGCTTTCCCCAGAGCCCTGGGGTGGAAGGAGACAGTTGGTCTAATTTGCGAAAAGGTTTGGTTTTATGTAAATAAAATCTGAGTTGTCTGTGGACATCCAGGGAATTAAGGACTCACTATCTCCCTCTGGGCTATGGAAGAAGGTAGGCAAGTGGACAGCCTGATTCAAGGAAAGGTCGTTGACCACCTTGGGGGTGAAGGAATGGTTTATCCTGAGTGTGACCTTGTCCGTATGGAAAAACAGGAAAGGCGGGGTAGCTATAAGGGCATGAAGCTCTGAGATCCTACTGCCTGATGTCAAAGCTACTAGCAAGACAGTTTTCCATGTGCAAAACTTTAAGGCGGCCTTGTCAGCCGGTTAAAAGGGTGGTAAAGTGAGTTTTTCTAACACCTAATTGTAATCCCAGGGAGGAGGAGACTGTTTCTTGGGAGGTCTTAGGTGCAGAACCCCCTTCAGGAAGAATTTGGCTGGTAATCTGGATGCAAGCGGAGGGTCTAAAGACAGGAAGGTAAAAATGGCAGACAAGTGTCCTTTTAAAGAGGAGTAGGACAAGCTGCCTTCAAGAGTTCATATAGATAAGACAGAATTAGAGGCAAGTCGCTGTCCAGCAGCTTAATCTGCCTTTTATGACATCAGAAATTAAACCTTTTCCATTTGGAGAGAAAATTTTCTTGTGTTGGGTTTCCTGGCCTCCTGTAGGACTGAAAGCACATTCTCACTGTACAGGTGTCTGAAGGGAATCAGAATCCTACCAGTCACCAGGAGAGGTGCAGAGACCGCCACTGTGGGTATATCTGTGTCCCCTTGTGCTGTATGAGTAAGTCCACTGAGGGGGGGTAATGTGGTGACTGCCCTTGGACAGATGAAGTAGAGGGAACCAGTGCTGCCTTGGCCAATAGGGAGTCACCAGCAAGATTTTCAGTGAATCCTGCTGAACTTTCAGTAGGACCCTCTGGATCAGAGGGGAAGGGGGGAGGCATACAGGAGACTCCCCATCCATGACACTGGGAAGGGGTAAGTTTGCAATGTCTTTGCGTCGTGAGTTCTGAAGCAGTAGCTCTGGAGTTGCCTGTTAATGGAGGAGGTGAACAGGTCATTCTGAGGAATACCCCACCTGTGGACCAGATCTACGAACACCTTTCTTGACAGCATCCATTCGTGGCTGACTGATATGGTTCTGCTTAGTGAGTCTGAGAGTTGTGCTGGGACGGTATGTAGGCTGCCTGGAGGGTGAATCCCTGAGAGATAGCCAAATCCCATACCTGTACAGCCAGTCTGCTTAGGAGGTAGGGCTTTGTTCCTCCTTGCTTGTTCAGGTACCACATCACTGTGGTGTTTTTTGTGAAGATCTTTAGGAAGCCCTGATGGAGGTAAGGTTGGAAGGCCTGCAAGGCAGGAGTATTGCTGTCATTTCCCTAATATTGATGTGCACTTGTTTGTGTCTGTCTGTCTGTCCAGAAACCTTGCACTGTCCTTGGACCCAGAGTTGCCCCCCAGCCCAGGTCTGAGGCATCTGTGTGCATGGTCTGGGAAGGGGTGGGCATTTGGATGGGCAGGCCCAGATTCTGGGTAACCTGGGCCACCATTTTAATTTTGGTAAAGACAGGGGAGGAGTGGGACCCTGAACTTTAGAGGATGGGAGTGCTGGGTCCACACCGAGCGTAGGTACCCTTGAAATTTTCTCATGTGTAACCTTGCTAAGGGTAAAATGGGGGTAGTAGCTGCCATGTACCCCAGAAGTCTTAGGAATTCCCTCTCAGTCAGAGCTGATGAACGGAGGGCAGACTGAAAGTGATGGGAGAGGAACACCACTTTTTCCTCTGAGAGGGAGGCCATCCTGATTGTCTGTCCTGATTCTGCATCCCAGGAAGATAGTGTCCTGTGTAGGATTGAGTTGGGACTTTGGAAAATTTATCAGGAACCCTAGAGACTGCAAGAGCAGGAGGTCCTTGGTGTGACCCAGGAGGTTGTCTTGGTATGCTGCTTGAACACGTAGGCTGTCAAGGTATGGGAATATTTGTATTCCCCTTGTCCTGCAGTAAGCAACTGCTGGGGCTAAGCACTTTATGAATACCCTTGGGGCAGTGGAGAGCCCAAAAAGCAATACACAGAACTGAAAGTGTGAAGAGGCTGCTATGAATCTGAGATATTTCCTGGAGGTAGGCTTTATGAGAATGTGAAGATAGGCCTCTTTTATGTCCAGGGTTACCATGAAGGCCTGAGAGAGAATAAGGGGAAAGAGTGGGTAAGGTGAGCATCCTGAAGGAGGGTACATTTAAGAAGAGGTTGAGGAGGGAGATATCTAGGATGCGTCTTCTCCATGGTCCTTCCTTTCTGGGCACCAGGAAAATTCTAGAGTAGAAACCTTTCCCTTGAGCAGGGGTGCGGACTGATTCTATGGTGCCTTGCAGTAGCAGGTTAAGACCTGGTGTAGGAGAGACCCTTGAGATGCAGGAGGGGGAGAAATAGGCAGTCTTGGAGGTGGTGTGATCCAAGTCAAAGTATCCATCCTTCAGGATGGACAAAACCCATTTGTCTGACATTATCAGGGACCAAGCCGGGAGACAGTGAGAGACGGATGAACAAGGGGGTGGTGGTAGGAGGTACCCTGTCTGGAAAGGAAGGCCTCTGGCCAAAGGCCTGAGAAGTCCTTGACTGTGCAGTTTGTCTCCTGGGAGGCCTTCTAGACCGGGGGGGGGGGGGGGGAGCGGGCTGAAGGCCTTGATGCCTTTCTTACAAATTGCGTCTTAGTTAGGAAGTTCCTCTGGAACTTTGGGACTGAAGAGACAAGGAGATGCTTGAGGTCTTGAAGCTCTTTCCCTTTCTGTTGGAGAGACTTGAAATGATCAGCCACCATAGTACCAAAGAGGGCTGAATGGTCAGAAGTTTTGCTCTGAAGTCATCATGGAGGGGCTGCAGGCATAGCATGGAATATCGCATTGATGCTTATGTTGCTAACCTAGCTAAGGCCTCAACTGCATCATATGGGCACCTAAAGGAGTACTTGTTCACTTGTGAGACAAGCCCGAGTAAGGAAGAAAAGGATGCTTTAGCAGAACAGTCAGGAATGTCAATCTCTTTGGAGGCTTTGTCCAGGACAGTCAGGGAGTATTTGGCCATGTGAGACTGGTAATTTGTTACCCTAAAGGCTAAGGTAGCAGAAGTATAAATCCTTTTTCCCCATCTCTCCATGGCTTTGCTGTCCTTAACTGCAGACCGGACAGTGGTAGTAGGGAGGAGCTTGGGTACCCTGTTCGTAGAAATGGAAAAAGTGGCTGGGTCTGATGGGAGCACTTGAACAGGAATTTAACTGAGTCAGGGACCCTGTATAATCTGTCCGCCCTTCGAGGAGGAGGTGGTTGGGGAATCTGGATTAATGGATGCTGCAATGCATCCAGGAAGGCAGGTTGGACAGATGGGATAGGTGATAGATTACATGATTCCATCTGAATCAGATCATAAAAATCTTTTTTGTGCTTCAGACATGTGTGAGCATTCCCACTTAAAGTGTTCTCTCATCAGGTTAACAGTGTCTCAGGTTAAGTCTTCCACTGGGAATCAGGCTCAGCAGAGGCCTCTTCAGGGGATCCATAAATCAGGGAGGATGAAATATGAGAAGATTTGAACAGGGAGTCCTCTGAGGAGTCAAGACAGTTCCTCCACTGCAGGTTGTTTCACAGTCCTTTCAGGTAAGGAATGCCTGGGGCTGAAGAGAGGTGGAGCCACAGGGGTGAACTCAATGGAAGGCCTAAGGGCCAAGAAAGCATTGTAGAGACTCTGGCTGAAGGCATGCCAATCAGATAAGACCTCTGCAGCCGGAGAAATAGGTCTGGTCTTTTGTTTTTCTTAGAAGGCCTAGCTGGCTTCTGGCTGGTGGTAGGCCTGGAAGAAATCGCTGAAACGGCGAAGGCCGGGTCCGAAGTGCCCATCAAAAGTACTGGTCACACCCCCCCCCCCCGACGTCTGGTGCAGGTGCTAGTACATCCTCCCAGGACGTGTTGTCTGCTCTAGATTGTGTGGCCTACTGTAAGGTACCCACTGTATCTATAGTGGCAAAAGCCGGGTCCTCAGCCAAGCTGACAGTAGCTACAGGTTAAGGAGTGGCAGAGGGAGGCGCAGTGGAAGCAGTAGGCCGCATGGACTTGGCCCTCTTCCTTGGTGGTTCGGATGGAACATCAGAGGTGGCTTCCTTACCGAGAGCGATCTGCCTTAGTGGCTGGTTCTCAAGGTATAAGTCGAGAGCCTGTAAGCAGCAGCAAAGGGTCTTGGGGTCGACTGATTTACAGATGGTGCAGTTTTTGTAATCGTGATCCCTACCCATGCAAAAGAGACACTTGGTCATGGGTATCTTTATGGGGAATTTGATGACCACAGTTGCACTTACTCTTACCGGACATGAACGGACTATAAAAATACAAAAGGACTGAAAAAAAGGCCCCAGCTGGGTACTTAATATGAAACAGACCAGACGTCAGTGAGTCGCAGGAAAACATGACGTATGGTTGGCAGCTGAAAAGTTCTGAGGGCTGGTGCATGCAGATGTCATCTTTATGGCCCACGTTCCTGCCTCCATGTCAGACGTCTGAAGCACCATGAGGGACTGGAAAAGCTTTGGAAACCTGGCTGGACAAACTGATCGGAAGAAGGGTAAACCCACTAGTAGAATGCTGCAACACTGGAATAGAAGGACATCTTCATATCAACAAACTACGCATACTGAAGAAACTCAAATCTGGGCAAATCATAAAAATTAGCATCAGACCCAATCCTATTTAAAAACATATGTTAATATATAAACAGGTCTACGCAAGATCCACAAACCAAATGATTAAAATTATTAACAAAACTACATGACTATGAAACTCTGGAACAAATTACTACTCAGAATTAAGTAAAGCAACTCACTAAGAGTATTCAAAAACACTGATCAAACAAGTGAACAAAAAAAATGATACCAGCAAACATGCCTCTCAAAAAACAAAAGTATCCAAAAATTTGACAGCAAAACCTATGTGCTTCACAAGTTAACTAGTAACACTCTGACAAAGGCATTCCCAGGAGAAACTAACTAGACAAACATTATAGGTCGTCGACTTCCAAGATGGCTGCACACTGAATGATACCTTGTTTCTAGCTCTTCCACTGTGAAAACAGTAACTCAACAGAGATGGTTAATACACTTGTGTTTATGGGTAAATTTCAGTAACTGGCTAGTAAGTACACTGCCTGGACGTCAGGAAACAAGAAATGCAGAAGACCTGGGAAAGAAAATCAGCTACAAAAAGTGAGGAAGAAACACTGACTGGGGAAAGTTCTGCAGCCGTTGAGCAAAAAGCAATGCAACTTTCAGACATGACTTCCAGTAACCTACAGGAAGATGCAAGACAAGTGCATACAGACCTCATTAAAATAAACAAAACACTGATATAGTATATCAGCACAAAAAAAACAAAAGGCTGGAAAAAATGGAAAAAGCTTTAGAGAGATAATCAGATGAGATCATACAAATGCAAAAATCAGAGGTTGAAATGAAGAAAAAGGCTGGTTGAATATGAAACAGTTCAGGAAGAGAGGTTTCAAAAAATAATAGAATTAGAGGACAGAGCACGTAGAGAAAACCTGAGATTTTCAGCTATACCAGAGAAGTTGGAAGGAACGGACTGCATTAATTTTTATGAAAGCACAAATAAGCAACTGGACTGGTATTCCACAGCAGTTGTTAGATGAAAGGGCACACTGTATGAATGCTCCAAACCTACCTATAAGAAAACAATCTAGACCTTTAATAGTAAAGATGCAATCCTACCAGCAGGAGTCGTCTATTCTAACAAAACTGTTGCAGGAGGACAAAACACAAAGTGGGAGACAAGTGTTTATGGAGAATGATTACTTATTATACACCAAGCAGATGAGTAAACTCATTACACTATTTCAGGCATGCTGAGATGCAGGTGTGAGATTCAAACGGTCTTGCTTGTCTTTAAGGTATTCTTCCTTGTAGGAGAAAAATAATTTTTTTGATGAAATGCATGCTAAGGAGGAAATACAAAAGTTTCTCCAACAAAAAGTGAGATGTGAAACAGGAGATTCTGCTTCTTGTTCTTCTGGTAATAAAGACCACAGAGAAACTATACCTGTGAAAGCTTTTCCAGTATTTGAATGGAAAATGTTGGAGAGAAGGAAACAAGCACAAGAGCTGACTAGAAGAATCGAGAGAATGCTGGAAATGAAGCAGACAGGACTTGGACAATGGAGCACAGTAATAAAACAGACTTACTGTGAGATTACAATGCAGTAATTATATTTGTGAAATATGACAGAACAAGAAAGGGCGGCCACGGTGGTGCAGCGGTTAGTGTTGCCGCCTCACAGTAAGAGGTTCTCCGGTTCGATTCTCGGCAGGGGAGCCTTCTGTGTGGAGTCTGCATGTCCTCTCTGTGGTCGCGTGGGTTTCCTCCGGGTGCTCCGGTTTCCTCCCACATCCCAAAGACATGCTGTAGGTGGATTAGACTCTCTAAATTGGCCCTAGGTGTGTGTGTGTGTGTGTGTGTGTGTGTGTGTGTGTGTGAGTCCCTTCTGTGGAAGGTAGGGCGCCAGGCTGGCAACTCGACACTGGAAAACACCACTGCCAATCATGAGCGGACAGGTGATCCGCTGTGACGACCCCTAACTGCGAAAAGCCGAAAGAAGATGATAGAACAAGAAAACCTGGAAATATTGGACATTTTCAAAATATTTTGAACTTGTGGGGGCTCAACTATATGCCCTACTTCATGTCATTAAGGTTCGAAAAATGCTTTGGTGAGGGGAAGAGAGGGGAAAAAACTAAAGAAAATTAACATTTTCTTTTCTCAATACTAATGTATTTGTGGCGTATGGTATTCTTTCCATGCTATTTTTAAGTGTAATGGGAAAGTACAGTTGTGTACACTTGCCATAAATGTAGATGTTCGAGTGTATTCACTGTTGCAGTCATTACATTTGAGTTATCTACTTACAGTAGCCCTCAGTCGGCCTGATTAACAAAGTCTTGGGTCCTGCGTCGGTTGCTGTCCCTTCTTCCATGACGTTCAAGTCATCAGGCGTATAAAACATGCAGCCAACGCCATTACATCACTTTTTCTTGCCCCAGATGTCAGGTGACCTCTAATGGGAAGCAATTAAATCTATAAATACGATATACCTACAACAAAAAAGCAAATAACCCAAAAAGCTTTTAGAGCATAGTAAATGAGTAGAGCTATAGCCAAAGGAAGAAAAGGGGGCTGGGAGGGAGGGTAACCAGGACTGCAACAGTGAATACACTCTAACATCTACATTTATGATAAGTGCACACAACTGTACTATGTTCTTCGGGTTTCACTGTTGCAGTCATTACATTTGGGTAGATTCCCAAAGCTAAGGTTGGGAGGAGGAATTTAAACAGAATTAGGACCAGCTATAAGGCCCTGCAAGACTGTAGTGGCAAAACCAGCTCTGGATTTAGATAAAATTGGAAAATGATAATGCTTGGTGAAAGTATGTACAGAACTCCAGGTAGCAGCTTCTAAGATGTCCCTAGTAGGGACGCCCCTGAGAAAGGCTGTAGTGGTACATGCAGCCCTGGTAGAATGGGGTCTGATGCTCTGTGGGATGGGTTTTCCATGGTGCTTATAGCAGAAATGAATGAAGTGGCCTATCCATTTTGAAATGGTTTGTTTTGAAATAGCTTTCCCAACTGCCCCTGCAGCAAATGCCACCAGTAATTGTTCAGATTTCCTTTGAGGTTTAGTCCTGTCCAAGTAGAATCTAAGCTGTCTGTGCACATCTAAAGAGTGCAGTATCCATTCCCCTTTGTTTTGTGGGTTAGGAAAGAAGGTAGGCAATTGAATGGACTGATTAAGAGCCACACTGGATACCACCTTGGGCATGAAGGAGGGATTGGTTCTGAGGGACACCCTGTACGCATGAAAGATGATAAAAGGTTCCACTGCCATAAGGGCCTGTAATTCAGATACCCTTCTTACAGAAGTGATTGCCAAAAGTAAAGCTGTTTTCCAGGAAAGAAATTTTAAATCTGCAGTAGCAGCTGGCACGAAAGGAGGAAGAGAGTTTCTCCAAGACAAAGTTAAGATCCCAGGCTGGAGTTGGAGCTCTCCTGAGTGGCCTTAGATTTTTGGCCTCTCTGAAAAACTGCTTAAGCAGTGGGTGAGAAAAGAGGGAAGGCTCTGTGCTATAATGAGCTGAAATAGCTGAGGCATGAATTTTGATGGAGGAAAAAGACAAGCCCTTATGAAGCATCTCAGTCAAGTATTGCAGAATCGAAGGTAAATTGGGCACTGCTGCGTTCATTCCTGGAGATTGGTTTCAAGCACAGAATCTTTTCCATTTTGCAGCATAGGATTTTCTAGTACTAGGCCTCCTTGCTTCTAAAATGATATCCATCACTGATTTACTGGGGGATGGTAAAGGAGAGGTTGGGTAATTAGCCAGGCTGCTAGGTTCAGGGTTTGCAGCTGAGGGTGCAGAATCATGTTGTCCTGTTGAGACAACAGGGAAGGAGTCTGAGGCAGGTGCCATGGAGCCAAGCGTGACACACTGCGCAAGAGTGGGTACCAGTCTTGGCAAGGCCAGTCTTTTGCAATTAAAATCGTCCTTGTCTTGTCCTGTTTAATCTTTAGTAGTACCTTAGAAAGCAGAGCCAGAGGAGGAAAGGCATAAAGTGATAGGTTTTTCCAGCTGAAGGATACAACATTCACTTTCCAAGCTTGCTTGTGGGGAATCCTTATGCAAAATGTGTCCAGTTGATGGTTCTGGGGGGGGGAGGCAAACAGGTTTATATCTGCCCCCCCCCATTTGCTTGTCAACATGTTGAAAATCCTTGGTTCCAGTTTCCACTCGTGTGGGACCAAGAGGTTTCTGCTTAGTCTGTCTGCCAGTGTATTTAGTTTTCCTGGCAGGAATTAAGCTTGTAGATTCACTTGGTAGCTCAAGGCTGTGTTCCACAATGCCATGGATAGTCTGCAGACGGGGTAAGAATGTGTACCCCCCCACTTGTTTATGTACCACAGGATAGTGGTATTGTTTGTCTTTACCATTAGTTGTCCTGAAAGAATTTGGTCCTTGAAGGCTGTCAGAGCATTCTGTACAGCTAACATTTCCTTTTGATTTATGTGCAGGTGCATTTGATTTGGGTTCCATTTGCCCTGAATGCACTTCCCTGCCAGGTGAGCCCCCCATGCATAATCTGATGCGTCTGTTAAGATTTGTTTGGCACGGGGTAATATGAATGGTAGTCCCCAGTTTTGGTGGCAGACGTCTGCCCACCAAAGGAACTCTAGGAATAGGCAAGGTGCGACAGGAATCCTTGCTTCCAGATCCTGTGAATGTTGACACCAAAGGCTTTTGAGATACCATTGAAGTTTCCTCATATGCAGCCTTGCATATGGAATTAGAAGAATGCATGAGGCCATGAACCCCAAGGCTTGCAGTATTTGCCTTGCAGATAGCTGGGTTTTTGTGGCCACTTGTTTGAAGTAAGTTGTCAAATGTATCCGTTTCTTTGGCATGAGGAAAGCCATCTGGGAAGATGTATTCAAGCTTGCTCCCAGGAATATAATTTGTTGACAGGGTACCAGGTGGAATTTCTTTTCGTTTATGGTGAACCCCAGACAAGACAGTACCCTTTGAACAAAGGTCAGACGATTGAAAAGAATGTCCTTGCTTTCTGACTGAATCAGACAATCGTACAGGTATGGGTATATTTGAATATTTCTTTGCCTGCAAAATGCAATGACTGGAGCTAGGCACTTTGTGAATACCCTTGGCGCAGTAGATAAGCCAAAGGGCAGTGCAGAGAACTGAGAGTGCATGTAGCCTGCTTTGAAGTGTAGGTATCTTCTGCAAGACTCCCTGATAGGAATATGCGGGTATGCTTCTTTTAAGTCTAGTGTTGCCAACCATGCCATCCTTGCCTAGCATAGGAAGCAGCTGGTGAAGAGTCAGCATTTTGAATTTTGGAATCACCAAAAAGGTTTTTTAGAATAGAAAGGTCCAGGATAGGATGCCATGTATTACCTTTTCTGGGTACCAGGAAACATCTTGAATAGAAACCTTGTCCATTTTCCTCTTCTAGTACCAACTGAATAGACCCCATATTTAAGAGACAGTACCTGATTTTGGGCCTCTGCCCACTGATTTGGGGGAAAAGCTGGTCACCCGCTTGGTGTTGGTAACCTCTGGAAATGAAATCTGTATCATTGGGAAATTATATTTAAAACCCATTTCTCCTGGGTAATGAGTTCCCAGTTTTTGGCCTGTAAGCCAATCTTTCCACCTAAAGGAGCATTCAGTTGGGAAGTGCTTGGAAATCTTAAAAACAAGTAATTGAGATGGTTTTCTATAGGGGGGAGTCTTACTGCTCCCACGTTTGGGTGCGGAAACCCCCCACTGCCTAGTCTTGTGTGTCCCTTGGGACTGAAACCTGGGGTTTCTGCTGTGTCTGGGTTTGGCTTGAGAGGGCTGGAAAGGACCAATTTTTAGAAGGCCAGTGCCTACTAAATCTAGCAGGCTGAACTTTTAAGAAATCTTTAACAGTCCGCATAGATTTAGCTTTATCTTCCATCTTTATAAGAACTTCCTCAGCCTTGCTGCCAAACAGTCTGACCTGATTTAAGGGAGCATCCAACAACTTAGCTTTAACATGTTCAGGCAAAGATTATTTCCTTAAGCCAAGCTTGCCTTCTGAGCAGAGACCCAGTAACAGCAGCCCTGCAAGAGGCCTCTAATGAATCAGATCTACATTGCGAAGTATGTTTTCCAACCTGTTCAGCAGAATGCATTAAATCCTGTAATTCTTTATTTTCAGCGCAGACAGGAATTAACATCATTTTCTGTTTAAGCAATCCAGTAACATGCTGTTGATACTTTAACATATGGAACTGGCAGTTTAAAGCCCTAATGGCCAAGGTTGCAGAAGAATAAACTTTCTTACCCCATCTATCCAGTGCCCTGGAGTTTCTATCTGAGGGGGTAGGATTTTTAGCAGTAGAAGCCTTAATACCTTTGGGTCCCTGTGAAATAGTCTCTGGATCCGCAGTAGGATTTTTAAAAAGGAACTTGTGAGAATCAGGTACCCCTGCAATATGTGTCAGGTTTTCTGGGAGCAGGAGGCAAAGAATCAGGGGCCAAACTAGATTCTGAGAAAGCATCAACAATGTCTAGTACAGGAGGTATAGCTAAAGACCTATGCTGAGGCAGGAGCAAGAAATCCCCAAGCCTCTTTTTTGAATCAGAAAAATCCTGGCTTTCCCAGTGGAAATGCTTTCTTAGAGTATATAAGGTTTCACCAAAAGAAAAATCCTCTGGAGGGGAAGCAGAGGGAATAGAGTCCTCTACATTAGAATCCTCATAGGTAGACAAGGGCAAATCCAGATAATCAGAAGAATTAGAAAAATTAAAATCCTGTTCAGAAGATACATAAACAACTTCAGTCCTAGGTCTCTTAAAAGGGGGAAGTTGGCTTCTCCTGATTAGACACACACACACAAAAAAAAAAAAAAAAAAACGAAGCCGAGAGACGTACAATAAAGCTCACAGTCAGCAGAAACTGTTCAGTTACTTAACTGTTTTTTGTAGACTTCATTTTTCTTTTGTGTTTACTGGTTTTTGTGGAGCCCTTGGGCTTTCTTTGGGATTACCCTGATTAGAGTTATACGATCTTCAGCCATGCTTATCATTTTATGCGGCCTGGGCGTCTTTCTTATGCATGGGTCGAGATTTTGTCCTAAATGAAGGAGGAGGCGTCTGCTTGATATACAAGTCCGTAGGCCTGAATACACTTTCAGAAGCCAGTGTCTGAACAGCGGCTCCAGACCCATCCAAGGTAGAGATATCTGCAGGTTCCATGGTTGAAGCATCTCGTAGCATACTGGTCTCCAAATGGGTCTCAGTAGAGGCCTGCATGTCAGAGGTAGTGAGTATCAGGGGCTGCGAAAGCACCTCACTGAGTACCGGCAAACTGGCGACTGGCTGAGAAGCATTGTTGGCAGCTTTGGACCTCGGCGGTCTGTCTTTATCTTTGCATTTTTTCGGAATCCCAGTAGTAAGAAGACTAACTGACATTTCTGGATAATTAAACTGAGAACTGAAATATTTAGAAGTGAAAATATACCAACGGATAATGCGCTGTTTAAATAATGCACAAAACTGACAGCAAGGCATGCTGTGGTCAGGGCCTAGGCAAGGAATACAGTACAAATGAAGATCTTTGTGAAGTATTTGCTTTCCACAAGTAATGCAATTATCAACTTTTACTGACATCGGTAAGGAGCAAGAAAAAGTTTCCCCAGTGGGGTACTTAGCTTTAGTTGAAGACTTCGGTTCTGAAACTCGAAAACGAAAATTTCAGGAGTCGGCCGACCGGCACTTGCAAACTGCTTTTGCTTCGGGCACCGCACAGCAAGAAAGACTGATGTAATGGCGTCGGCTGCATGTTTTATACCCCTGATGACCTGACGTCATGGAAGAAGGGACAGCAACCGACGCAGGACCCAAGACTTTGTTAATCAGGCCGACTGAGGGATACTGCAAGCACATAACCCAAATATAATGACTGCAACAGTGAAACATGAAGAACATCTGTAAATGGGTGCTATTTTCTCTCTCCCCTCTTCTCTTCATCTTCTACATTTTTGAGAAATATAGGCTATACAATGTAAAAAAAAAAAAAAGCGAGAGAGCCTGGTTAAAAAGGCATGACAAAGTTAAAATCAATGTGCTGCTTTCATTCTTGAATGGGAAATGACTGGATTAAGGACCTTAGTTTAATTAGTTTTAACAGAGCGCAAGTAAATGAAAAAGAATACCGAAAATTACGAGGCATTTTTCTAGCAAATTCATGTACATTTAATAGCAATTATACAGCTGGTCTTCATGTTTCCATGGAAACAATCTGGTAGAGAGAAACTGGAGACTGTCTCGTGGAAAAAGGAGAGAGACTGGCTAGTGCATAATGTTCTGTGAAAGCAATCTGGGGTTTTCCCAGCTGGGCGAGTTTTAAAATCAAGACAAAACCAATTAGACTAAGTACAGCTTTTCTCCATTTTTCTTCTTTTCTGAAATGCAATGGGGATACTACTATAAACAGGTGTTTTTTTTTCTTTTTCTCCCTTCACCTTTTGCTTTCTTTGCTCAGTTTTAAGAAATGCAGGTACTGCAATGTAACACAAAAAAAAATACAGAGGGGAATGGGGGAGGAAAGGTCTTGTTAAGAGGGTATGACAAAAGTAAAATCAGTGTGCTTTTTCTCATGCTTGCATACAGAAATGACTGGGTTAAGACCCTAGGCATTATCCAGTAACAAGTTTATTACAAAGTATGTAAATGAAAGAATATTGATTATAAGTTTTTTCCAGTAAACAAGGTATTCTTGGCACTTTTGTGTTTGGTATGCATGTCAATAGAAGAAAATTTGATAAAGAGAAATGACTTTGAGAAAGTGTTTACTGAAAGCATTCAAGCGTTTTCTCAGCTGAGAGCGCTATAAAGACAAACAAAATCAAATGACACTTACTAACAACAAAGGCTGTACCATCCATCCTAGCATGACTAAACTCCTTTTTGGTTAACCCTAGCTTGTGTGGCTATCACCTTAGAACTTTTGTTATTAGGAAGCAAAAACATCAATATTTGAAGATGCACATAGGTTTTAGGGGGGTTGCGGGATTCTTTCTTCTGCCAGAGGGCTTTCAAAAAAATAAAAAGTTACACAAGATGTGGCATAGGTTCAAATGTATATGACAGCAACTGTATAAAAGGCCAACCTGCCAAACAGTACATGCATTTAACATGAAAGTTGGAAACAGACATTTAACAAAACAACAGTTATACATAACATGTGGTTATAACTACATACAAAAAATATGCTTTCTGTAATATATTTCAGTCTGGTCTTACAGATAAATATAAAACATTAAGAGTAGTGAACAATCTTACAAAATGTAGAGTACAAATAGCTATGCTACAGTAGACCCACCTGGTAAGAAATGAACATGTGAATTTTATAAAAAAAGGTTTTCAAGTTAGTTATTCAGCAGAATACAAGAGGCAAAGGAAAAGAGGAGTACTTACATTAATTCCAACAGGAGCTTCAATAGTGATAGAAGTGGGAAAAAAAGATAATTGAAAATGTATAGTACTAAGGGGGCTACTGGCAAGGGAGGAGGAATACACTGGCATGCATTTGCATTCAACCTAAAACTGCTATAATGGAGCTTAAGAAAACTCAGAAGAAATAATTGGCTTTCAGCAAGGAATACTACTAATAGGTGGAGACTGGAATTTGGTTTCCAACAGTGAAGATGTGCCGGGGGGGGGGGGGCAAGAAGAGGAAATCTAACAGAGGAGGGTAGATTTTTGAAGAAATTTATGAAAATGTTTGGCATGGAAGATGTGCATTCAGTACAAGGCGTTCAAAGCAAATTTACATATCCACCAAGATACAAAAACTGGGCTAGGCTACATACAAATTATACAGTGGATATAAAAAGTATTCACCCTGTTAAAGTGCCACGTTATTATGATATAAAAAAATTAGACAACAATAAATCATTTCAAAACCTTTCCCACCTTTAATTTGACCTATAATCTGTACAATTCAAACGAAAAAGAAACAAATCTGTTAGGGGAAAAATAAAAAAAATAAATGTACAATAAGCTGGCTGCATAAGTGTGCACACTCAAACTAATACTTTGTTGAAACACCTTTTGATTTAATTACATCATTCAGTGTTCTTGGTACACACCTGCCATCAATTAGAGAGAGACTGATTAACCCCAAACAAAGTTCAGCTGTCCTAGTACAATTTTCCTGACATTTACTCAGTTGCCTGCTACAGCAAAAGCCATGGTTTGCAGAGAGCTTACAAAGCATCAAAGGGATATCATCGTTGAAAGGTATCAGTCAGGAGAAGGGTACAAAAAAATTTCCACAGCATTGGATATACCATGGAACACAGTGAAGACAGTCAGTCATCAGAAAGTGGAGAAAATATGGGACAACAGTGACGTTGCAAAGAACTTGATGTCCCTCCAAAACTGATGAAAGGACAAGACAAAAACTGGTCAGGGAGGCTACCAAGAGACCTACACAGCAACACTGAAGGATCTGCAGGAATTTCTGGCAAGTACTGGTTGTATACTACATATGACAATCTCCCGTATTCTCCATATGTCTGGACTATGGGGTAAGGTTGCAAGACGGAAACCTATCCTTACACAGAAAAATATCCAGGCTCAGGTAAAATTTGCAAAACAATGCATCAGGTCTCCCAAAAGCATGTGGGAAAATGTGTTATGGTCTGATGAGACCAAGGTTAAACTTTTTAGCCTTAATTCTAAAAGGTACGTTCAGCTCAAAAACAACCCTTCGTATCACCAAAAAAAAAAAAAAAAACATCCCCACGGTGAAGCATGGTGGTGGCAGTATCATGCTTTGGGGTTGCTTTTCTCCAGCTGGAACTTGGTCTCTAGTCAAGGTGGAGGGAATTAGGAACAGTTCCAAATACCAGTCCCTTTTGGCCCAAAATCTTCAGGCATTTGTTAGAAAACTGAAGATGAAAAGGAATTTCACCTTTCAACACGACAATGACCCCAAGCATACATCCAAAACAGCAAAAGAATGGCTTCACTAGAAGAAAATTGAAGTTTTGGAATGGCCCAGCCAGAGCCCAGCCGTAAATCCAATAGAAAATAAATCTGTGGTGTGACCTGAAGAGGGCGGTGCACAAGAAATGCCCTCACTACCTGACGGACTTGAAGTGCTTTTGCAAGGAAGAGTGTGCCAATATTGCCAAGTCAAGATGTGCCATGCTGATAGACTACTACCAAGAAGACTGAATGCTGTAATTAAATCAAAATGTGTTTCAACAAGGTATTAGATTAAGGGTTTGCATACTTACGCAACCAGCTTATTGTAAGTTTTTTATATTTTATTTTTGCCCCTAACAGATGTTTGTTTTTCAATTGAATTGTACAGGTTATAGAACACATTAAAGGTGGGAAAAGTTTTGAAATAATTTATTGTGGTCTCATTTTTTTATATCAGAAAAACCTGGTATTTTAACAGGGGTGTGTACACTTATATCCACTGTATCTCCCAGGAATATGTGCATTTAATTGAAGGTCTTGAAAAGCACCCCAAAACTATTTCAGGTCGTGTGCCAATAATAACTAAAATAAAAATGCAAAGTAATGAAAAAAAAAGAGACTAGAGCTTTCCCACCTATTGGTTGAAAAGAGAGGAATTTAAGGAATGGGTTTTGGAATTAATTCAGGAGCTACAAGAGAAGATATAAATTTCTTCTGAAAACATAGCTAGGAAGTGGGAATAGATTTAAATGGAGTTTAAAACTAGGGTGGAAATACAAGAGAGAGAGATGATTAAGAAGTAACAAGAATTACTTAGAGAGATTAATAAATGTATTACAGAATAGGGGGAATCTCACAGAAGAGGAGGATCAGCTGCAGAATCCTGAACAGGAAATAAGGGATTAAAAAATAATATGCACGAGTTTAGAAAGACTGCTGTTAAGCAACTGTTTTTGACAATAATTATACAGCACAAACAGTTTTCAGCATGATGACTCGTGTAACAAAGGGGAAAGGGCTGTCACCAAGCTTAGGGAGCCTATAACAAGGAAGATAATAAGAGATGCTGTGGAAGTATTAGAAATATTTTGGAAATTTTATGAAAGTTTGTATAAAGGAGAGAAAGGAAAGTGTAAAAACTTAACATAACCATACAAGTCCTTCTCTTCCATGTTGCACTATTCTACTAGTGGGTTTATCCTTCTTCTGATCAGCTTGTCCGGCTAGGTTTCCAAAGTTTTTCCAGTCCCTCAGTGCATAGGACACCTGACGTGGAGGCAGGTACTTCGGCCATAAAGTTAACATCTGCACGCACCAGCCCTCATAACCTAAAATAAAGCCCCAGATGGAGCCAGTCCTGAGGGACATAGCCTGTCCCTGAACCAGGGAGAGCAAGTGCAAGGTTAAGAAGGGGGATAGTGGGAGGGAAAGAATACTGCAACATGGAAGAGGAGGACATCTAAGGTTAAGTTTTTACACAACTTTCCAATGTCCTACTATTCTAATGTTGCAGTATTGTATACTAGGGGGTGAATACCAAAGCTCACTAAAGGTTGTGGGGTGGCCTGGTAGAGGACTCCAGGAATCCATGCAGGATAGCCCTGGCAAACCCTGCCCTTGCTCTGGAAATATGGTCAAGTTTGTAGTGTCTGGTGAAGGTGTGCACAGAGGGCCAGGTGGCTCCTTCCAGAATGGAGTTAGTGTCCAGGCCCTTGAAAAAGGCCAAAGAAGAGGCCATAGCACTTGTGCAGTGGGCTCTGAAATTGCCTTAAAGTGTCTTCCCAAAGAGTGTGTATCAAAAAGGAGACAGCTTTGGCAATCCAGGCTGAAATGGTCTGTCTGCCCACCGCTTTCACCAGAGCCCTGGGGTGGAAGGAGACAAACAGCTGGTCTGACTTGCGTAAATGTTTAGTTTTATGCAAATAGAATCTGAGTTGTTTGTGGACATCCAAGGAATGAAGGACTCTCTCACTATCTCCCTATGGGTTAGAGAAGAAGGTAGGGAGATGGATAGCTTGATTTAAGGAAAGGTCATTTGCCACCTTCAGGGTGAAGGACGTGTTTATCGTTAGGGTGACACTGTCCATACGGAAAACCAGGAAAGACTGGGTAGCCATAAGGGCATGAAGCTCTGAAACCCTCCTGGCTGATGTCAAAGCTACTAGCAGGACTGTTTTCCATGTGCAAAACTTTAATACAGCCTTGTCAGCCGGTTCAAAGGGTGGTAAATGAAGTTTTTCTAGCACATAATTGAGATCCCAGGGAGGAGGGGATAGTTTCCTGGGAGGTCTTAGGTGCAGAACCCACTTCAGAAAGTGTTTGGCTGGTAATCTGGATGCCAGCGGAGGGTCCATAGACAGTCAAAAATGGCAGACAGGTGTGCTTTTAAAGAGGAGTATGACAAATCTGTCTTCAGGAGTAGGACAGAACCAGAGGCAAGTTGCTGTCCAGCAACTCCATCTGTCTTTTATGACACCAGAAGGAAAACCTTTTCAATTTGCAGAGATTTTCTTGTGTTGTGTTTCCTGGCCTCCTGCAGGACTGAAAGCACGTCCTTGTTGTACAGGTGTCTAAAAGGAATCAAAATCCTGTCACAGGGAGAGGTGCAGAGACTGCCACTGTGAGTGTATATGTCTCCCCTTGTGCTGTGTGAGTAGGCAAATAGGGAGTCACCAGCAAGATTATTGGTGAGTCCTGCTGAATTTTCAGTAGGACCCTCTAGATGAAAGGAAAGGGGGGCATACAAGAACTTCCCCTTCCATACCATTGAGAAGGCGTCTGTTTGCAATGCCTTCGGTTCGTGAGCTGTGAAGCAGTAGCTCTGGAGTTGCCTGTTTATGGAGGAGGCGAACAGGTCTATCTAAGGAATACCCCACTTGTGGGCCAGATCTAGGAACACCTCTCTTGACAGCATCCAGTCATGGCTGTCTGATATGGTTCTGCTTAGTGAATCTGCCTGAGAGTTATGCTGGGACGGGATGTAGGCTGCCTGGAGGGAGATTCCCTGCGAGACGGCCAGATCCCATACCTATAGAGCTCATCTGCATAAGAGGTAGGACTTCGTCCCTCCTTGGATGTTCAGGAACCACATCACTGTGGTGTTGTGTGAGAATATTTTTAGGAGGCCCTGCTGGAGGTAATCTTGGAAGGCCTGCAGGACGAAGAGTACTGCTGTCATTTCCCTGATACTGATGTACATCTGTTTGTCTGTCTGCCCACAAATTCTGCAATATCCTTGGACCCAGAGTTGCCTCCCCCCCCAGCCAAGGTCTGAGGCATCTGTTTGCATGATCTGGGAAGGGGTGGGCATTTGCAGGGGCAGGCTTGGATTCTGGGAAACTTGGGAAAGCCACCATTTTAATTCTTGGTTAAGACAGGGGAGAAGTGGAACCCTGAACTCTAGAGGAGGCGAGTGCTGGGTCCACACTGAGCGAAGGTACCATTGCAATTCTCTCATGTGTAACCTCACTAGGAGCAACATAGGGATGTACCCCAGAAGTCTTAGGAATTTCCTCACATTCAGGGCTGTAGTAGTGTAGGAGGAAAGTACAGTTGTGTACTTAACATAAATTTAGATGTTAGAGTGTATTCACTGTTGCAGTCATAAGCTGTGGGTTATCCCAGCTGTGGTAGCCCTCAGCCAGCTCGAATACCAGAGTCAATCTTTTTCTATGTCGGCTGCAGTCGCCTGTAGTCTGATGTCAGGTCAGCAGTGCTATAAAGCAAGGCAACCAAAATCATTACATCAGTTTTTCTTGCCCTAACCCATCAGAAGCATAAGGAAATAAAGTGAAGTGGACCTGGTGGTTAAAAGCCACCGTGGGAAGCTGACGTCCCCCTAGGGGAAGAGGATATAAGGGGGATGGAGGGAGGGAAACCAGGACTGCAACAGTGAATACACTCGAACACCTACATTTATGGTGAGTGTACACAACTGTACTATGTTCTTTGTGTTTCACTGTTGCAGTCATCACCTGTGGGAGGATTCCCAAAGCTGAGGAGAGAGGTGGAAGGATAGGTTAGAGCCCTAGGCGTGGGTCAGCAAGCCCTACAGAACTGCAGAGGCAAACCCTGCCCTAAACTTAGAAAAAAGAGGTATGCTGTAATGCTTTGTAAAGGTATGGACAGAGGTCCAGGTGGCAGCTTCCAAGATGTCCCTGGTGGGAACTCCTCTGAGGAAGGCTGTGGAAGTAGAGGCTGCCCTAGTGGAATGGGTACGAATAGACTTTGGGGGTTTCCCATGTAGACTGTAGCAGAAATGGATACAGTGCGATACCCATTTGAAAATGGTTTGCTTGGAAATGGGCTTCCTCTCTGCCCCTGGGGCAAAGCTGACAAACAGCTGGTCTGTTTTTCTGAAAAGTTTCGTAAGTTTCAGTTAATATTTGAGCTGTCTGTGCACATCTAGCAAGTGCAGAATCCTTTCCCCATTGTTTTGAGGGTTGTGAAAGATGGCGGGTAGGTGTATGGCCTGGTTGAGGGTCACATTGGATACCACCTTGGGCATAAAGGAAGGGATAAGTCCTCAGGGAGACCCTGTCTGCATAGAAAATGATGAAGGGCTCAACACCCATGAGTGCATGAAGTTCTGAAACCCTTCTGGCTGAGGTGATAGCTGGTAGGAAGGCAGTCTTTCCAGAGAGGTATTTCAATTCTGTTGAAGCTGCAGGTTCGAAAGGAGGCAAGGTTAGTTTTTCTAAAACGTAATTCAGGTCCCAGGCTGGTGTGAGAGGCCTTCTGGGAGGTCTGATATTAGAAGCCCCTCTGAGGAATTGTTTAATCAAAGGATGAGAGAAGAGGAGTAGGTCTGAATCATAATGGGTTGAAATGGCTGAGGCATGGATTTCAATAGAAGAGAAGGAGAGGACACTATTGAGCAACTCGATTAGGTAATCCAAGATAAGAGGGATGGAAGGATGAGAAATACTGGCCCTCTGGACTGGCTCCAGGAGCAGAATCTTTTCCATTTCCCTGTGTAAGATTTCCTGGTGCTGGGCCTTCTGGCCTCTGTGAAAATGTCTAGGACCCGTTTACTTAACAGGGACTTTTTGTCAGCTTTTAAGGTACAATACATGCTGAAAGATTGCGAGTCTGCAAGTCTCTGTGTGGTATCTTCCCCCGGTCAAGAGGTCTGAGATCAGGAGAAGCTACTTGGGGAAGCTATAAGGTCAGGCTGCGCAGTAAGGGGTACCACTGCTGTCTGGGCCAATCTGGAGCAATGAGGATGGCCTTTGGTCTCTCCTCCCTTATTTTGATTAGTACCTTGGGAATAAGGGGCAGAGGAGGGAATGGGTACACAAAGAGGGAGTTCCCGGGGAAGGTCAAGGCATCCACATTCCACGGTAGAAGGTAATACTCCCTGGTGCAGAACTTTTGCAGCTGGTGGTTGAGATGAGAGGCAAAGAGATGCACCTCTGCAGTCACCTACTCCTGAGTAATTTGCATAAAGATTTCCCTGTGGAGTTGCCATTCGTGGGAGTCCAGTAAGTTTCTAATTAGGTGTTCTGCCACGGTGTTGCTGACGCCTAGTAGGTACTGGACAATTAGGTGTAGACCCATGGAGTCAGCTGTCAGCCAGAGGTTCATGGCTGGCCTGCACACAGGGTAAAGATCAGGCCCCCCTCCCCCCGTTTGTTGATATACCACATTACTGTGGTATTGTCTGTTTTTATAAGGAAAACCCCAGGCCTGAGATGGGGTTTGAAAGATGCCAGAGCAATTTGTACTGCCATCATTTGTTTCTGATTGATGTGCAAGTGAAGGTGCTGGGTATCCCAAAGGCCTTGGGTGCACCTGCCTGCTAGGTGAGCGCCCCAAGCAATGTCTGAGGTGTCGGAGGTGATGGTCTGGCCAGTAGGGCAGAGGATGAAGGGAAGACCCCTGTTCTTGGCACAGGCCTTTGCCCACCAGAGAAACTCGGCCTTATACATGGAATCAGAGGAAGAGAGGTCTCTAGAGACAGAGTGCTGGCACCAAAGGTTCTTTAGATACCACTGACGTTTTCTCATGTGAAGCCTAGCCAGAGAAATTAGAAGGATGCAAGATGCCATGTATCCCAGGGCTTGCAGAAACTTCCTCGCGGAGACGTGACTTCTGGAAGCCAGTTGGGTAAAGTAGAGTGGCAGGAACCTCTGCTTTTCTGGGGAGAGGAAGGCCATTTAGCAGAGCTCCCAAGAAAATGATCTTATTGGTGGGAGTTTACTTCGATTTCTTCTCGTTGATGGTGAACCCTAGGGAGATTAGAAGGGATTTGACAAACAGAAGGTGCTGGAGCAGCTTTTCTTTGCACTCTGCCTGAATGAGACAGTCGTCCAGGTAAGGGTAAATCTGCATAATTCTCTGCCTACAAAATATTATGGCTGGGGCTAAGCATTTGGTGAATACTCTAGGCGCAGTAGATATGCCAAAGGGAAGCGCAGATAACTGTAAATGTTGTGATCCTGCGCTGAAGTGCAGGAATTTCCTGCAGGACTTCCCTTATGGGAATGTGGAGGTAGGCATCTTTTAGGTCTAGGGTAACTAGCTAGGCATTTTTTGTTAGCATAGGCAGCAGCTGCTGCAAACTCAGCATTCTGAATATCTGGGTATCACCAGGAAGGTGCTCAGAAAGGGTAGATCCAAGATGGGGCACCAAGTGCCCTCTTTTCTAGGAACAAAGAACAGAAACCTCTGCCTGTTTGATCTGAGGGGACAGGTTGTACTGCCTCTGGGATATGAGAGTTTGGACCCGATTCCATGCCTCTGCCCACTGATTTGGAGGTAAGTCTGGGTACTCTCTTGGAACTGGGAGTTCACTGAAAGAGAATTTGTATCCCCGAAAAATTATATTTAAGACCCTTTGGTCCTTTGTTAGAGAAAGCCAATTTTCTTCGAAGAGGGAGAGCGCCTTCCCCTTAGCTTTTGATGAGTGAAGGGAGGGAGGGGGGGGGGGGAGTCATTATGAGTTTTTTTCCATAGAAGGGTTGCTTAGAACTCCCTGCTTTTTGGGCTGAAGTGGTCCACTGTTTGCTTCCCTGCTGGCCGTGGGATAGGGGCCTGGATGGTCTGGCCCAGCGGGGCTTACCTTGGCCCCGTCTGCTAGGTGCAGGGAAGGACCAGTGCTTAAGAGAGAAAGTTCCTGCTGAACCTGAGGTTGAACCTGAAAGAAATCTTTTACTGTTTGCATAGATTTTGCTTTGTCTTCAGTCTTTTTAGCCACTTCTTCTGCTTTTACTCCAAATAATTTCTCCTTATCTAGGGGTGCATAATAAGTTTAGACTTGACATGATCAGGAAGAAGTTGTTCCTTCAGCCATGCATGTCACCTAATGACAGATCCTGTCACTGCTGCCCTGCTATAGGCTTCTAGGGTGTCATATCCATAGTGTAATGTGTGTTTGGCCACTTGACAAGCAGAGTGCAGTAAATCAGCTCTTTTGAATCGGCAGTCAGGAAAGGTAGAAATCTTTTAATAGTTCCAAAGTGTGTTGCTGAAATTTTAACATAAGGAATTGACAATTAAATGCTCTGACAGCTAAGGTTGCAGAGCTGTACACTTTTTTATGCCATCTGTCCAGAGCTCTGGAGTCCTTGCCAGAAGGAATAGGATTCTTGGCAGAACTAGTCTTAGCTCCTTTAGGTCCCCGTGTAATGACCTCTGGGTCTGCAGCAGGATTTCTGTACAGGTATTTGTGATAATCTGGTACTCTAATACCAGTCAGGTTTACTAGGAGCAGGTGGGAGGGCATCAGGGGCTACGCTGGATTCATGGAAAACATCATCTATCACTTTTAAAATAGGGGAGATGGCCATGGGTCTGTGCTGGGGCAGGTCCAGAAACTCTCCATGTCTTTTCTTAGACTGCGGTAAGTCCTGAGATTCCCATTGGAAATGTTCCCTGAGGGTGTGTAGGGTTTTCCCCAAAGGAAAGGTCCTCTGGAGGGGAGGCAGAAGGGATGGATTCCTCTGCATCAGGATCCTCATAAGCAGTCAGAGGATGCTGTTCCTCTTCAAAATCTGAATAGTCAGATTCCTCAGAATCCTGTTCTGTCATACATTCTGGAGAAGGGTGCCTCTTCCTTTTAGAAGTTGTGGCCTGATTACCCCGGATAAGGGAGATGAGATCCTCTGCCATTTTAAGCATTTGTGCTTGGAGTGGTAAAGCAGGAGCAAAATGGTGGCTAGAAGCAGATTTCCTAGGAGTGGCCTGGCTTCTAGGCCTGAAAGAATCTGTCAGTCAGAGAGATGGTAGCTGGATGAGAAGACGTCGTTTTTTTGTCTAGCTTCGGTAGTTCAAAAGGCCTCCTAGGAAGACGGTGCCTGTGTAGCGGCTCCAGACCTACCAGAGGCAGAGACAGCCAAAGGCCTGGAAGCCAAAGAAGATTTCTGCAGCATACCAGACTCCGAAAGGGTCTTGGTAGAGGCCTGCATAGACACTGAATCGGGCATCAGGGGCTGCGAAAGCGCCTCACTGAATTCCGGACAAATGACCTGCTTAGCGGCACCGTCATTGGAAGGCTTAGCCTTGGGTGGTATGTCTCTATCCTTATTTCTGTGTTTTTTCGGAATGCCCACAGTGGGTTAGCTGACTGACGCCATATCAGAATGTGAAGACAGAACACGAAAATAACTCTGTACAAAAAGAGCTCCATGGCAAATGGTTCTCGCATTAAAAAGGGCACAGAACTGGCAATGATGGAAATGGAAGTCTCTGTGTGGGATCTGCTTTCCACAGGCAAGACAATAGTTAATTTTTTCAGACATCGGTTAGTGCAAGAAAAAAGGGTCCCAATGGAGTACTTCACTTTGTGTGTTTTCAGCTGAAATTCAAACTTTAGTAGCGACCGACCGGCACTCATGCGAACTGCTTCTGCTACAGGCTCCAAGGCA
Source organism: Protopterus annectens (assembly GCF_019279795.1). NCBI lineage: Eukaryota > Metazoa > Chordata > Ceratodontiformes > Protopteridae > Protopterus > Protopterus annectens. The sequence continues at coordinate 1,002,608,499 of NC_056743.1, read as the reverse complement.
TTTTAGCACTGATGACCTGACGTCAGACTACAGGCGACTGCAACAGATGCAAAAAAACACTGACTCTGGTATTCAGGCTGCCAGAGGGCTACCACAGCAGGGATAACCCACAGGTGATGACTGCAACAGTGAAACACAAAGAATATCTATTGGGATGCGGGAGGGGGTGGGAGATGCAGTCTTGGAGGAGGAGTGATCCAAGTTAATGTATCCGTCCTTCAGGATGGACAAGACCCATTTGTCTGTTACTAGGGACCAGGCAGGGATACAGTGAGAGAGATGGGTGGACAAGGGGGTGTTGGTAGGAAGTGGTGTGAGGAAATGTGGCAGGCAGTCAGACACTGCCTGCCCTGTCTGGAAAGGAAGGTCTCTGGCCAGAGGACTGAAGTCCTTGGCTGGGCAGTTTGTTTCCTGGGAGGCTTCTAGACCTAGGGGTCTGAAGACCTTCATGCTTTTCTTATAAATTGTGTCTTAGCTAGAAAGTTCCTCTGGAACTTTGAGATTGGAGAGACAAGGAGGTGGTGTTTGATGTCTTGAAGCTCTTTCCCTTTCCGCTGGAGAGATTTGAAAAGATCAGCCACCTTAGCACCAAAGGTGGCCGAATGGTCCAAGGGGGCATCCAGGAGCTTGGCTCAGAGAGTGGCTGCAGACGTTGTCAGGAATATCTTCTTAGTACGGACGCTGATGCAGCTGACCTGGCTGAGGCCTCAGCTGCTCGTATGTTCACCTAAGGGAGTGCTTGTTCACTTGTGAAACAAGCCCAAGTAAGGAAGACAAGGATGCTTTTGCAGCACAGTCTGGAATGTCATTAAGCTCTTTAGAGGCTTTGTCCAGAAAAGCCAGAGAGTACTTGGCCATGTGAGACTGGTAATTTGTTGCCCTAAAAGCTACGGTAACAGAAGTATAAATCTTTTTCCCCCATCTCCCCATGGCTTTGCTGTCCTTATCTGCAGGCAGGAGAGTGGTAGTAGGAAGGAGTTTGGTTGCCCTGTCCATAGAAATGGAAATAGTGGCAGGGTCTGCTGGCGGGCACTTGAAAAGAAATTTGTCTGAGTCAGGGACACTGTATAATCTTATCTGCCCTTCAAGGGGCAAGTGGATGGGAATCTGGATTAATGGATGCCACAGCAAATGCATCCAGGAAGGCAGGCTGGACAGGTGGGATAATTAACGGATTAGGTGATTCCATCTGAATCAGACCATAAAATCTTTTTTGTGCTTCAGACATGTCTGGCATTCCCACTTAAGTGTTACCCCATCAGGTTGACAGTGTCCCCGAAGGTAAGGTCTTCCACTGGGGAATCAGGCTCAGCAGAGGCCTCTTCAGGGGATCCATACCCCAGGAGCGATGAAATCTGGGAAGAGTAGGTGAGGGAGTCCTCAGAGAAACAGACAGCTCCTCCTCTGCAGGATGGCTCACAGTCCTTTCAGATAATGAAGGCCTAGGGCTGAGAAGAGATGGAAAGTACAGTTGTGTACACTTATAAATGTAGATGTTGGAGTGTATTCACTGTTGCAGTCACCACACTTGGGTTATCTGCCTGCAGGAAGCCCTCAGTCGGCCCGAATACCAGAGACTTAGTATTTCTGGGTCTGATGCTGTCGCTCCAGGACTGACATCAGGTTGTCAGGGGTATAAAAACAGGCAGCAGATGCCATTACATCAGTTTTTCTTGCCAGAAATGTCAGGAGCCCCCAAAATAGGGAGCTAAGTTATGGTGGGGAAAAGACCACCGTTAAAAAGTAAATACCAATAACAATTCCCCTGAAAGGGGTGAGTAATAGCCATAGAGAAAAGAGAAAGAAACCAAGGGGCTGGGGGGAGGGGAAACCAGGACTGCAACAGTGAGTACACTAGAACATCTACATTTATAGTAAGTGTACACAACTGTAATATATTCTTTGTGTTTCACTGTTGCAGTCATCACACTTGGGTGGATTCCCAAAGCTGAAGAAGGGTGGATGCAGTCAAGAAGAGTTAGGGCTGGCTAGTATGCCTAGCAGTACGGCTGTTGCAAAACCTGCCCTGGATTTGGAAAAGATAGGCAGGTGGTAATGCTTGGTGAAGGTGCGTACAAAACTCCAGGATGTCCTTGGTAGGGACTCCTCTGAGAAATGCTGTAGAGGTAGACATTGCCCTAGTGGAATGCGTTCTGACCACCGGAGGGGTTGGTTTCCCATGGTGCTTGTAGCAGAAATGGATGCACTGTGCTATCCATTTTGAAATGTTTGTTTTGAAATGGCCTTACCCTCTGCTCCTGCTGCACAGCTGACTAGCAACTGGTGAGATTTTCTGAAAGGCTTAGTATATCAAGGTAGAACCTGAGCTGTCTGTGCACGCCCAAGGAGTGCAGGATCCTTTCCCCTTTATTTTGGGGATTAGGGAAGAAAGTACGCAAATGGATGGATTGGCTGAGAGCCACACTGGACACCACTTTAGTCCTGAGGGAAACCCTGTCAGCAAGGAAAATAATGAAAGGTTCCACAGCCATGAGTGCTTGTGGCTTAATCACTCTTCTAGCCGAAGTGAGGCCAGACACAGGGCTGTTTTCCAAGAGAGGAATTTTAACTCTGCTGACGCTGCAGGTTCAAATGGGGGAGGGGGTGTGAGCTTTTCCAGTACAAAGTTAAGGTCCCAAGCAGGGATGAGTTCTTTCCTTGGCGGCTTTAAGTTGTTTGCCCCTCTCAGGAACTGTTTGATAAGAGGGTGTGAGAAGAGAGGTGGCTCAGTGCTGAAATAAGCCGAAATGGCTGAGGCATGTATCTTAATGGAGGACAGGCCTTTGTGGAGTAGATCTAAGTAATCCAGGATTAGAGGCAGAGAGGGCATTGTTGTTTCCTCCCCTTTAGATTAAATCCAGGAGTAGAACCTTTTCCACTTATCAGCGTAGCATTTTCTTGTACTGGGTCTTCTGGCCTCGAGAATGATGTCCAGCACCTGCCAGCTTAGGGTTGCAGGGGGAGAATTCAAGGAATAAGCCTGGCTGCAAGATTTAGGGTTTGCAACTGCGGATGTAAAATATGTCCCTCCTGCTGAGAGAGCAGGGTTGGGTTCTTGTGTAGGTGCCAGGGTGGCACCGGTGACAGGCTGCGCAGGAGTGGGTACCAGTGCTGGCGTGGCCAGTCTGGGGCAATCAGAATTGTCCTTGGTTTGTTCTGTCTTATCTTGAGTAATACTCTTGATAGAAGGGGCAGAGGGGAAAAGGCACAGATTGAGACTGATCCACTGAAAATATAGGACATCCACTTTCCAGGCTCTGCTGTAAGGATTCCTGGTGCAGAATTTGCTGAGCTGGTTGTTGAAGGGGGAGGCAAAGAGATCCACCTCTGGGGTCCCCCACTTCTGAATCAGAAAGTTGAAGGTGCTGGGCTCCAATTGCCACTCGTGTGGGTCTAGTAGATTTCTGCTTAGGTCGGCCGCCAGTGAGTTTTGTTTGCCTGGCAGGAATTGAGCTTGCAGATGGACTTGCATTTCCAATGCAGTGTTCCACAGGACCAAGGCTAACCTGCAGAGTGGGCATGAGTGGGTCCCCCCCTGTGTGCTGATGTACCACATAACTGTGGTGGTGTCCATTTTTATTAGCAGTTGTCCGGGAAGCAGTAGGGATCTGAAAGCTGTCAAGGCGTTCTGCACACGTAGTCTCTCTTTTTGGTTGATGTGCAGATGAATTTGACTTGGGCTCCAGTGGACCTGAATGCATTTGCTGTCCATGTGTGCTCCCCAGGCATAGTCTGATGTGTCTGTGGTTAGGGTCTGGGTGGTGTGGGGTTGAGTAAAGGGCAGTCCCTTTTTGTGCTTGCATGCTTCTGCCCACCAAAGGAACTCTGTCCTTAGACACGGTATGATAGGAATGACTGTTTCCAGGTCCTGAGAATGTTGGCACCAAAGACTTTTTAAGTACCACTGAAGTTTCCTAATTATCCAGTCTTGCATATGGAATTAGCAGTATACATGAGGTCATGAACCCCTAGGGCCTGCAGTATTTTTCTTGCAGATAGCTGGGTTCTGGTGGACATTTGTTTAAGTAGGCTGTCAGATAGACTTGCTTTTTCTTAACTGAGGAATGCCATCTGGGATGTTGTGTCCAAGCTTGCTCCCAGGAATACCATCTTTTAACTGGGCACCAGTTTTGATTTTGTTTCATTGATGGTGTACCCCAAGTAAGTGAGAAGGTTTTTCACAAATGTCAGGTGCTGCAACAGCAATTCCTGACTGTCTGCCTGAATCAGGCAGTTGTCCAAGTATGGGTAAATTTGAATATTTCTCTGCCTGCAGTATGCAATAATGGCTGGAGCCAGGCATTTTGTGAATACTCTGGGTGCAGTAGATAAGCCAAAGGGAAGTGCAGAGAAAGTACAGCTGTGTACACTTACCATAAAAGTAGATGTTCAAGTGTATTCACTGTTGCAGTCATTACATTTGGGTAATCTGCTGGCAGGTTGCCCTCAGTCGGCCTGAATAACAAAGTCTTAGGTCCTGCGTCGGTTGCCGTCTCTTCTTCCATGACGTCAGGTCGTCAGGGGTATAAAACATGCAGCAGACGACATTTTAATTAGTTTTTCGTGCCCCAGATGTCAGCTGCCCCCCAAATGGGGAGCAAAAATAAAAAAAATTAAAAAAAAATATACACACACATGTAATTTAGAACAGTAAAAGTATACCTTCAACTAAAAGCAAATGCACCAAAAAGGCTTTTGAGCATAGTAAAAGAAACAAGAGGTAAAATAAGAGAGAAATAGGGGGCTGGCGGGTGGGTAACCAGGACTGCAACACTGAATGCACTCGAACATCTACATTTATGGTAAGTGTACACAACTGTATTATGTTCTTCGTGCTTCACTTTTGCAGTTATTACATTTGGGTAGAATCCCAAAGCTATAGTCGGGAGGATGGAATTATACAGCATTAGGAGCAACTATAAGGCCCTGCAGGACAGCAGTGGCAAAGCCTGCTCTGGATTTAGAGAAGGGAGGTAAATGGTAATGTTTGGTGAACGTATGAACTGAGCTCCAAGTAGCAGCTTCTAGAATGTCTTTGGTAAGAACCCCTCTGAGAAACGCTGCAAAAGTAGATGCAGCCCTGGTGGAATGGGATCTGATCCCCTTGGGGACAGGTTTACCATGGTGCATGTAGCAGAAACGAACACAATGGCTTATCCATTTTGAAATAGTCTGCTTTGAAATAGCCTTTCCCTCTACTCCTGCAGCAAATGCCACCAGTAATTGCTCAGATTTTCCTAGAGATTTTGTCCTGTTTAATTTTAGTTGTCTGTGTACATTTAATGAATACAAAATCTGCTCCCCCTAGTTCAGTGGATTTGGGAAAAAAGTTGGCAGATGAATGGTCTGATTAAGAGCCACACTGGATACCACCTTAGGCATAAAGGATGGACTGGTCCTGAGGGCCACCCTGTCTGGATAAACGATAATGAAAGGCTCCACTGCCATGACAACCTGTAGTTCTGAAATCCTTCTAGCTGAAGTGACTGCTAAAAGAAAAGCGGTCTTCCAAGAGAGAAATGTTATGTCTGCAGTAGCAGCTGGTTCAAAAGGAGGTAGGGTGAATTTTTCCAGCACAAAATTGAGGTCCCATGCAGGAGTTGGTGCTCTCCCGGGAGGTCTCAAATATTTGGCCCCTCTGAGGTACTGCTTCAGCAGGGGATGAGAAAAATGAAGAGGCTCTTTGTTGTAATGAGCAGAGATGGCAGAAGCATGGATTTTTAAAGAAGAAAAAGATAGGCCCTTATGAAGCATCTCAGTTAAATATTGCAGAATCTGAGGAATATTTGGCATTGCTGTGTTTATCTTTTCCATTTATCAGCGTAAGATTTTCTAGTACTAGGCCTTCTAGCCTCCAAAATGACATCCATCACAGGTTTACTGAGAGATGTGACTGGTGAAATTAGGTGATTAGCCACGCTGCAAGATTCATAGTTTGTAGCTGAGTGTGCAGAATTTGATAGTTCTGCTGAGACAGAAGATAAAAGTGTCTGAGGCAGGTACCACGGAGGAAGGTGCGACATACTGCGTAGGAGTGGGTACCAGTGTTGGTGAGGCCAGTCTGGAACAATCAGAATCATTTTCGTTTTTTCCTGTCTGACTTTTAGTAACACCTCGGAGTGCAGAGGCAGAGGGGGAAAGGCATAGACTGACAGTTTTGCAGAGAGGCAAAAAGATCTATGCCTGGGCTCCCCTATTTTCATGTCAACATGTTGAAGATTTGTGGATCCTGTTTCCATTCGTGTGGGTCCATAAGATTTCTGCTTAGTTAGTCTGCCAGAGTACTTTGCTTTCCTGGCAGGAATTGAGCTTGTAGATGTATTTGATAAGTCAAGGCTGTGTTCCACAAAGCCATGGCTAGTCTTCAAAGAGGGTAGGAGTGGGTACCCCCCTGACTGTATGTACCACATAACTGTGGTGTTGTCCATCTTTATCAGTAGTTGTCCTGGATGAAGAAAGTCCTTGAAGGCTGTCAGAGCATTCTGTACAGCTAGCATTTCTTTCTGGTTGACATGTAGGTGCATTTGAGTGGGCTCCATTCGCCCTGATTGCATCTCCCTGCCAGATGGGACCCCCAAGCATAATCTGATGAGTCTGTAGTCAGGGTTTGGGTGGCAGAGGGTGGAATGAATGACAGTCCCTTGTTTTGGTGACAGGCCTCTGCCCACCATAGGAACTCCTGTTGCAGGCAAGGAATGACAGGAATCATTGTTTCCAGGCTGTGACAACGTTGACTCCATAAGTTTTTTAGGTACCATTGAAGTTTCCTCATATGCAGTCTTGAATATGGAATTAGGAGAATGCAGGAAGCCATTAACCCCAAGGCCTGCAGAATCTGTCTTGCAGATAGCTGGGTTTTTGTGGCTACTTGTTTGAAGTATGTCATCAACTGAATTTGTTTGCCTGGCGTGAGGTAAGCCATCTGGACAGTTGTATTCAAGCTTGCACCCAGGAATGTAATTATTTGAGAGGGTACCAGTTGTGATTACTTTTCATTTATGGTATACCCTAGGCATGTTAAAAGCCTTTGTACAAACGCCAGATTCTGTAGAAGAGAGTCCTTGTTTTCTGCTTGAATTAGACAATCGTCCAGATAAGGATAAATCTGAATGTTTCTTTGTCTGCAAAATGCAATTACTGGTGCCAGGCACTTTGTGAAGATCCTGGGCGCAGTAGATAAGCCAAAGGGCAGTGCAGAGAACTGGTAATGCAAGTAGCCTGCTTTGAAGCGGAGGTATCTTCTGCAAGATTCTCTGATTGGGATATGCAGGTAAGCCTCTTAAGTCTAGAGTTACCAACCAGGCATCCTTGCCCAGCATAGGCAGTAACTGTTGTAGAGTCAGCATCTTGAATTTTGGAATGTCCAAGAAAGTATTTAGAATGGATAAGTCCAGAATTGGACGCCATGATTTGTCTTTTCTGGGTACCAGGAAAAGTCTTGAATAAAAACCTTGTCCTTTTTCCTTTTCTGGTACTGGCTGAAGAGCCTCCATATCCATGAGGGACATAACTTGTTTATGGGCCTCTGCCCACTGATTTGGAGGCAGATCTGGCCATCCGTTTAGAATTGGCAATATGTGGAAATGAAATCTGTATCCCTAGGATACTATATTTAAAACCCACTTGTCCTGGGTAATTAGATGGCAATTTTATGTATGAAGTGCTAGTTTTCCCCCAAAGGGGTTGACAAAAGATAAGTGCTTGGAAATGGCAGAGGAAAGTCATTGAGACTGTTTACCATAGGGGGGTGCCTTGCTACTTCCAGATTTGGAGATGGAGGCACCCCATTGTTTTGTTCTGTAAGTTCCTTGTGACTGAAACCTGGTGCCTTTGGAGTGTCTGGGTTTGACCTGAGCGGCTCTGTTGGGTACTGGAAAGGACCAATTCTTAGTAGGCCAGTGCCTACTGAACCTGGGTGGCTGCACTTCTAGGAAATCTTTTACAGTTTGCATAGATTTAGCTTTGTCTTCCATCTTTTTCAGAAATTCTTCTGCCTTATTACCAAACAGACTGTCCTATTGTAAAGGAGCATCCAAGAATTTTGCTTTAACATGATCAGACAGATTTTGCTCCTTGAGAAAAGCATGCCTTCTTATCACAGATCCAGCTACGGTGGCCCTGCAAGACGCCTCCAAGGAATCAAAAAGTACAGTTTTGTACCTACCATAAATGTAGATGTTCGAAGATCCACATTGCTGCAGTCCTTACACTTGGGTAGTCCGCTGTCCTCGGTCGGCCCGAATATCAAAGTATAAGGCTGACGTCGGTCAAGGTGCATTTGACTGACATCAGGACGTCAGGGTACAAATGCGCATGACCGACGTCATATCCTCAGTCTTTTCTTGCCCCAGATGTCAGAAGACCCTAAACATAAAGGTCAAAACCAAAAGACAGCAAACAAACAACCAACCACCCTTGCACTAATTATATGTACAATATACACAATATTTACAACCCAACCCACACAACCACCTCTAACTACAGAGGGGAAGGAGGGAGGGTAAATTGGACTGCAGCAATGTGGATCTTCGAACATCTACATTTATGGTAGGTACAAAACTGTACTATGTTCTTCATCTCACATTGCTGCAGTCCTTACACTTGGGTAGAATCCCAAAGCAGAGGTAAGGGAGGATGGCCAAACTACAAGGAAGCAGGAGCTGCCAAAATGCCCTGCAAAACAGCAGTGGCAAAACCAGCCCTGGATTTAGAGTAAAGTGGTAGGTGATAATGCCTAGAGAAAGTATGCACTGAACTCCAAGTAGCTGCCTCCAAAATATCCTTGGTTGCCACCCCTCAAAAGCTGTCAACTGGCAGTAGCCCTAGTGGAATGAGGCCTAATCCCAGCTGGAATCTCCTTGCCATGATGGGAATAACAGAAAGCAATGCAAAACCCAATCCACTTAGAAATAGTTTGTTTTGACACAGGCTTGCCCTGAGAACTCAAAGCAAAAGAAACAAACAACTGCTGAGACTGCCTGAACCCTTTAGTTCTGTCCAAATAATATCGCAACTGCCTGTGCACATCTAAAGTGTGCAAAATCTTTTCCCCTTTATTTTGGGGATTTGCATAAAAAGTAGGCAAATGAATAGTTTGGTTTAAAGCCACAATAGAAACCACCTTAGGCATAAAGGAAGGATTAGTACGTAAAGATACCCTATCCTTATGGAAAATCAAGAAAGGCTCAACCGCCATAAGGGCCTGTAATTCAGAAACCCTTCTTGCAGAGGTAATGGCCAACAAAAGGCAGTCTTCCATGATAAATATTTCAACTCAGAAGTAGCTGCAGGCTCAAAAGGTTGTAGAGTGAGTTTCTCCAACACAAAATTGAGATCCCAAGCAGGAGTAGGAGCTCTACCTGGGGGTCTTATATTCTTTGCCCCTCTAAGAAATTGCTTGAACAAAGGATGAGAAAACAATGGAGGGTCACATTCATAGTGAGCTGAAATTGCTGCAGCATGAACCTTAATAGAAGAGAAGGACAAACCTTTGTCCAGTAACTCAGTAAGATATTGAAGAGCCACACTTAAATTAGGCTCAGAAACATCAAAATCCTTTGCTGCACTCCAAAATAAAAATCTCTTCCATTTATCTGCATACACTTTCCTTGTACTAGGCCTTCTAGCTTCCAAAATCACATTCAAAACTTGTTGTGGAAGTTGAGACCCTCTATGGTTCAAAACAGAATATGCCAGGCTGTTAGGTGAAGAGAGTGAAGTTTGACATTGAGCAAATGGCTGTCCTCCTGTGACAACAGGTGTGGAATCAAGGCAAAGGCCATGGAGGCTTCCGCACCAGACTTCTCAGTAATGGGTACCAGTGCTGTCGAGGCCAATCTGGAGCTATTAAAATCATCCTTGGCTTGTCCTGTCTGACCTTTAGAAGTACCTTTGGGAGGAGAGGCAGAGGTGGAAAGGCATACACATGAAGATTGCTCCAATTGAAAGAAAGAGCATCCACTTTCCAAGCTGTGGGATGAAACCTTTTGTGCAATACTTTGGCAGCTGATGGTTTAGTGGAGAAGCGAACAGATCTATGTCTGGAGTTCCCCATGACACTGTCAATTTCTGAAATACATGAGGATCCAATTTCCACTCGTCGGCATCCATAATTCGTCTGCTCAACACATCTGCTAAGGAGTTCTGTGCTCCTGGCAGAAACCTTGCCTGAAGATTGAGCTGTAAACTGAGAGCAGTCTCCCACAAAATCATTGCTTGCCTGCATAGAGGATAAGAATGTGTTCCCCTTGCTTGTTGATGTACCACATGATAGTTGTGTTGTCTGTTAGAATCAACACCTGCCCTGGAAGAAGTAAATCCTTGAAAGCTATTAATGCAAATTGGACTGCTAACATCTCCTTCAGGTTGATATGTAGATGTTGTAGTCTGGCAGGCCACTTGTCTTGTATCCACTTTCCATTTAGATGAGCTCCCAAGCTTTGTCTGAGGCATCTGTCGTTAAAATCTGACTCGCCTCTGGCCGGGTCACAGAGAGTCCCTTGTTTAGGTGACATTCCTGAGCCCACCACAAAATTCCTTTTGAATGCAAGGTATTATTTGAATGACAGTGTCCAGATCCTGGCAGTGCTGTGTCCATACATTTTGAGATACCATTGCAGCTTCCTCATATGCAGTTTGGCATTGGGAAGCACCAGAATACAAGATGCCATGAACCCTAAGGCTTGAAGGACTGTCCTTGCAGTCAGCCCGGACTGATGAGATAGTTGATGGAAGTAAAGGGAAAGATTCTTTTGTTTGTCCGGGGTTAAAAGGCCATCTGGGATGCTGTATTCAGTCTTACACCCAGAAAGCACATGTCCTGAGAGGGTACTAGACTGGACTTTATTTCGCTCACAGAATACCCCAGGCATCTTAGCACTGCTATCACATATTCCAAATGATGAAGAAGCTCTTCCCTTCCTTGAGCCAGAATCAGGCAGTCGTCCAAATAAGGATAGATCTGTATTCCTTTTAGCCTGAAGAAAGCTATCACTGGAGCCAGAACTTTCGTGAACACTCTGGGCGCAGTAGATAAGCCAAAGGGCAATGCAGAGAACTGATAGTGAGAAGTCCCAGCTCGAAAACGCAGATACTTCCTGCAACTTAGTCTGATAGGAACATGAAGGTAAGCCTCCTTGAGATCCAAAGTTACCATCCAATGATCTTTGCCCAGCAGAGGTAAAAGCTGTTGTAACGTCAACATTTTGAACTTGGGAATGTCCAGATAAGTGTTGAGGATAGATAAATCCAAAATTGGTCTCCACGTGTTCCCCTTCTTTGGTACTAGGAACAGGCGAGAATAAAATCCTAGGCCCACTTCTGGCATAGGGACCAGCTGTATGGCCCCTAGTTGAAGTAACAGAGAAATTTGCTTGTGAGCCTCTATTCTTTGTTGAGGAGGAACGTCTGGCATGCCTTTGAAAGGAGGCAAGGTATGGAAATAAAATCTGTAACCGTGGTGTATGATATCCAATACCCATCTGTCTTGGGTAATTAAACTCCAATTTTCTTTGAAAAGTGCCAACCTTCCTCCCAAAGGTGCTGCCAGACGAGAAGGCTCTGGCAGCTGAAAAGGTAGGTCATTGGGTCTGCTTACGAAAGGACTGACCCCTACCCTCACCTGAAGACTGCGCAGGAGAACTCCCTGTTCTAGGCCTGAAAGAGCCCTGAGCTCTGCCCCTACCACGTCTAGATCTACCCCTAGACTGGGAATCATAAGAAGGATACGTCCACCCTTTAGCAGGCCAATTTCTACTAAACTTTGGAGGCTGAACCTGCAAAAAATCTTTAACAGTCTGCATAGACTTAGCCTTGTCTTCCATTTTCTTTAAAACTGCCTCAACAGGAGAACCAAACAACACATCAGATTGTGAAGGAGCATCTAAAATCCTTGTTTTAACATGGTCAGATAAATTTTGATCCCTCAGCCAGGCGTGCCTGCGAAGAACTGACCCAGTGGCAGCCACCCTAGAAGAGGCCTGTACAGCATCAAAACCACATTGCAAAGAATGCTTACCCACCTATTCAGAAACATGTACTAAATCTTGTAACTCTTTACAATCAATACCTTCCTCCAGAGCATCAACCTTAGACTTCAACTGTGAAAGGAGATAGTTTTGGTATTTTAACATGTGAAACTGGCAATTCAAAGCCCTCATAGCTAGAGTGGAAGAAGTATAAACTTTCTTTCCCCATCTATCCAAGGCCCTGGCTTCTTTATCTGCAGGAACCGGATTCTTGACAACAGAAGCCTTAACACCTTTAGGCCCCTGGCTAACAGTTTCTGGGTCTGCCCTAGGACTCTTAAAAAGATACTTATGAACTTCAGGCACCCTGTAATACCTATCCGGTTTAACAGGAGCCGGAGGCAAAGAATCAGGATTAAGAGAAGCCTCTGTAAAAACATCTTCCACTACATCCAAAACAGGAGGTATAGCCAAAGGCCTATGCTGGGGTAAAAACAAAAATTCCCTAAGCCTTTTCCTGGAATCAGAGAAGTCCTGACCTTCCCACTTAAAATGCTCCCTCATGGAATGAAGAGTTTCTGAAAAAGAAAAATCTTCAGGAGGAGAAGCAGAAGGAGTAGAATCATCCACATCAGAATCAGAATAAGGAGAATACTCCTGCAAGTCTTCAGTCAAGACTCTGAAACATCCGAAGCCTGCTCAAAACTCCCTAGCTCAGGCTCCACCCTAGGTCTCTTATCAGGAGGGGGCAAAGAACCCCTAATCAAAGTAATCAAATCTTCTGCCATTTTAAACATATGCTTCTTGGGCACAGTTCCAGAAGAACTAGGGGTGACACCAACTGAAGCTAAACCTGGCCTGCCTCTAGGAGAAGCCTTGGAAACAGAAGGAGAGGGCCTAACCACCCTAGGCAGGAGGGAGTATAGTAACCTGAGAAGCCCCATCACCCTGACCTGCCTCCTGAGAGGCCACATCCTGCAATAACAAGGTCTCTCCCTGGGATCCCAAAGAAACCTCCGGTAGAACCACCGGCTCCACCGACACCTCTAAAGAACCGGCGTCCGGTACGGACGGTTCTTCTAGCCTAGGCTTCACTGCTTTGTCCTTGCGCTTCTTCGAAGAAGCAGGCGGAGCATCCGACGGCATTTTATAATTGCACCGCTTCCCAAAGACTAACCTGGCACAATCTAATCTCCTCTTTATAGTGCGCTTATTGAATCTAGCACAAGAGCGACACCCAACAACGTCGTGCTCAGGCCCTAAACAAGGAATACACAAAGTATGATAGTCTCTATGCGGTATCTGTTTCCCACAAGAAATACAATTATTCACTTTTTCTGACATCCGGTAAACCACTGAGGCAAGAAAAAACTAAAATATTCCCCAACGGGGTACTTAGCCAACTTTGACTCGGTCTGAAACTCCGAAAACGAAAAATTTCAGAACGCCAACCGGCACTTGCAATACTGCTTCTGCATCGGACCATGCGGCAAAAAAGACTGAGGATATGACGTCGGTCATGCGCATTTGTACCCTGACGTCCTGATGTCAGTCAAATGCGCCTTGACCGACGTCAGCCTTATACTTTGATATTCGGGCCGACCGAGGACAGCGGACTACCCAAGTGTAAGGACTGCAGCAATGTGAGATGAAGAACATCCACATTGCAAAGTATGCTTTCCAACTTATTCAGGCTTGTTGGCTGTTGGTGAAGCACCCACCAAGAGGAGAAAACGCTGAGAGAAGAAAGGAGCCACTTTTGAGATTAAGTATTTTTCCTCTGTTTATTTGCTAATTGCCTATTTAGAGCATTTTCTGGCTTGTTAAACTTGATTTCTGCATTAGTAACTGTATTTAGAGCACAACCTAGAGCTGTTTACTGAATTTCCTGTTTGCACTTATTTTTAAAATCGTTTTTTTCTCAAAACTTGCATTTTATCTGTCTTTGGCCTAGCACTCTTGTGTGGGGTCATTTACTGCACTGTTATAACTTGTTGATACTTGTGAACCTCTGCTATCTCTGAAGAAACAAAAAAACAAAAAAAATCCTGCTTTTTTCCCACTTTTCTGAGATTTAAAAAAGTTCAGTTACAGGCTTGCTGTTCTTGAACTGTTTGTAAGTTTCTGTGAGGCCATTTTTTGCTTGGGCTAAAGGGAAGTCTCTCTGTTGATCAGTGGCAGTGAAAAACATTGAGCAGCCTGTCTGCCCCTGTGGGAGTGGTCACTGACTTGAAACTGTAGTTTTATTGGCCATTTTGGGTCAATTCCAAAACTCCTTCATCTTCCTCTCTTAAAACCCTCTTTTGCGCGGTTTTGCATGTTTTTGTGCATAGCGCAACAGTGGGCAGCGCTGCCAAATTGGGTTTAAACTATTCCTGGCTCCACAAAGTCTGCTCTTCACTTTTTCCCTTAAAACTGCTCTATCTCTCAATTTAAACACCACATTCTCATTCTAAGGCCCTTCACTGGTCCAATTAAGTAATCCTACAAGTTAGCACTATTAAACCATAAGCACTACTTACTCTTATACTCTCTATGATTACCCTGTCCTCTATTGGTCCGTCTTAAATTCAGTTTCCCAATATTACTCTAGCATGTCCAAAGGTCAGTCAATGGTTTCCTCTCCAGTCCAGCTGGTGAATCTGGGAATTTTGAGGCAATGTTACAACTGTCATGTACACGGACAACCCTCTCCTCCTCCAAACAGGTTCAAATATATGTGTGAGAGATGCAACTATTTAGCCAAACTGGAGGCTGAGCTCTCTCATCTCAAAACTGGTGTAACCAGTCAGGAGAAGGTAACCTCACACAACACAATTCCAGTATCACATAGTCCCACCACATCAGCGAACCAAACACAAATACACAAAAACATACTCGGAGGCTCTAAATAAAAATCTACCTAAGCAACAGAGACCTCCAAAGCAGACATCCAAGCAAACGCTACCTCAAAACAAAACACACACAACACATAACCCACAAAGTCAGTGTGCCAAGCAGCCACAGCCCTTAAGGCTCAATAACACACCTGATACTCTGGTAATAGGTGACTATTGTCAGACACACTGACGTCCCGCTCACCAGGCTGAATAAAGAGAAGGTCACGGTGAGCTGCCTGTCGGGTGCTAGGATCCGCCACATAACGCAATCACTCAGGTCACTCCAAAGCAAATACAAATATGACTCAGTGATTGTACATGCTGGTGTGAATGACCTGAGACGTACCTCCCTGGACTACATGAAGAGACATAGAGGAGCTCTCTGATCATGTAGCCCAGGCTGGTATGACCCTGACCTTGAGCAGCATCTTACCCTCACCTAGAATGATGCCACAGTACAAAGAAAAAAATTATCGATTTTAACAATTGGCTAAAATTTTGGTGTCATTCAAAGGGGATCCAGTGTCTGTCAGCCTGGGATGACATGCTCGACAAACCATGTTGCTTCGCTAGGGACGGCTTGCACCTGTCACTACTGGGCTTTCGGATATTGGCAAAGGCTCTTGCCAACCCCATAGTGCCTTTTTTAGGCAATGCTCAAAAGTCAAACCCACCCCCATAGACAGCACAAGGAACAAGAAACTAAGGGTAATGCTGCTAAACCGCCAGAAGTCTTAACCTCAAGATGCATGCACTCGAAGCTCTCCTCAGTATGGAGAACATCGATATATGTGCAGTGACAGAAACCTGGTTCAAGGCTCCAGAGAGCATCCCAGCACTACCAGGCTATACCTCCTATCATGCTTTTTGGCCCCAAAACCCGGACGAGTTTCCATATTTATCAAGGACATCCACACCTCCAGGTTAGTGGCATTGCACGAAGTATCGGAGACCATCCATGTGCAACTAACAGTGGGGCAAGACTGCTTTTCAGTTTATAGCACCCTACAGACCACCCTCTCAAAGTCAGGAATCCCACTCGGCTTTCCTGAAAACATTGAAGAACATGAAGATCTCTCCGAACACCATTATATTAGGCGACTTCAACTACCCAAACATTGACTGGGAGCACTACTCAAGCCCCAGCATCTTAGCCCAAAGGTTCCTGGAAATTATAAACTCAAATGCTATGGAACAACTAGTCACCACTCCCACAAGAGGGGACAACATTCTAGACCTGATCATTACCAACATGGGGACTCTATGCTCCACACCAGAAGTATATCCCTCATTGGTAAGATCAGACCATAAATTAATTTCACTGGATGTCCACATCCCGACCCCACCCCCAGCCCAGAAAACCACAGTGAAAAACTTCTCAAAAGCAAACTTCTCACTTCTCAAAACCGAAGTGGAATCCTTCAAGGCCCCAGGGCCAGTGGAAACTACGGCCCAAACTGCAGAATCCTATATAAACACATTCTACGGACATCTCCAGGAATGCATGGATCATGCTATCCCAAACAAAACCAAGACCCAATCATCCAAAGCCAGGCGTCCAGTCTGGTGGACCCCTGCCATAAATAAACTGTACAACAGAAGGAGGAAGCTACTACATGATAGAGCAAAATTCCTAATAGGGAAGGCATCTCTGATCAGTACTAGCAAAAAATTACAATCCCTCATAAAATCCTCCAAGGCCAGCTTCGAGAGAAAAATTGCACAGGACACCAAAGACAATCATAAGGCTTTTTTCAGTTATGTTAGAAACCTGGGATGCAACTCCCAGACTTGTTCTGAGTTGATTCTAAATGACAAAAAATACACTGAACCCACAGACATCGCCAATATCCTGGCAGACAGGTTCAGTGCATACTTCTCCACCCCCTCCCCCCCAAAAGAGCAAGTATCTATCCCGGCAGAGGGCTGCCTCCCAAACATTTCTGATGCTCAGGTGAAGGCTGCCCTCTCCAAAGCAAAAAACACTGCTTCCATGGGACCAGATGGTGTCCCAGGTTGCGTCCTACATGAACTCCAAGAGGAACTAATCCCTCAAATAAAACAGCTATACAATCTCAGCCTCACTACAGGATATGTGCCCACAGAATGGCATACAGCAACAGTGGTCCCACTCCACAAAGGTGGAGCCTCTACGGACCCTGGAAACTATCGCCCCATAAGCCTGACTAGCTTAGTCTGCAAGGCTATGGAGAGGATCATCATGGACCTCATAAACAAAGACATTGGGGACCTACAGACACTAGATCCTACCCAGTTCGGCTTTGTCAAGGGCAGATCCTGCCTTTTGAACCTGGCTGACTTCTTCGAAACTGTCACCAAAGCCATAGATGAAGGGAAAGTAGTCCACAAAGCCTATCTGGACCTTGCAAAGGCATTTGACACAATACCCCACTCGGGCATCATAGATAAGCTATCCAGCTTAAATATAAACCCCTATGTCACAAGATGGGTCGCAAACTGGCTCAAAGACAGAAACCACAGAGTGAGAGTTGCTGGAGCCATGTCAGACTCGAAACCGTTCACAAGTGGCGTCCCACAGGGTTCTGTCCTGGGACCACTCTTGTTCGGTGTATACTTTTCCGAGGTACAGGCAAACGTGGGAGGACTATGGCTCACCAAGTTCACAGACGACTGCAAACTGGGCGCCATAATCAACTCTCCAGCTGACACAAACATCCTTCAAAAAGGTCTCACAAAGACAGATAACTGGTGCCAGCGCCATGGTTTAAAGCTAAATGCCAAAAAATGTATAGTCATACCCTTTGGCAAAAACAATGTGCCCACAAATTACCACATAGGAGGAAACCCATTAAGTACAGAGAAAGTTATTAGGGACCTGGGGACCCAAGCTGATAGCATTCGCTCCTTTGAAAACCACATTGCCAAAGTGGTTAGAAAGACCTTCTACATAGCCCACCTCATCACGAAGGGTTTCACATCTAGATCAAGAGAGGTAATCGTGCCCCTTTATTCATCCCTCATCAGGCCCATCATAGAATACAATGCCCCTTTTGGGATGTACCTTACCCGACACCTGCAGCAATTAGAAAGACCCCAAAAGTATCTCCCAAGAGGATCAAGGGTCTCAAACAGATGCCATATGCTGCTCGGTTAAAAAAACTCCAGCTCTACTCAGTTGCATACCACCTACTTCGAGGCGATTTATGCCCGACATACAAAGCTATGTCAAATCCAGAATTAATGGACATGCTCCACCTCAGTAAATCTAAATCCCTTAGAGCCACACGCTCGAGGGACTTGAACCTCAGCACAGAAATAAATAGAACTTGCTGGAGGGACAGGTTCATAACCCAGAGGCTCCCTTCGCTCTGGAATAGAATTCCAGTTCATGTGAGGCAGAGCACCTCACTGAATCTCTTCAAGAAGAATCTCGATAGGTGGATGGGGGATCGTAGGTTTGTCCCAGGGATTACTCCCGTGTCACTATTAGACAAAGGCACAGTAAACTAAACCTTAAAAAGGGCACAGTATACTCAAGCCAAGGGGTGGCGTAAGCCATACAGAATCGGGCTAGGCTTATAATTGCCCCAGGGCAGATAGATAGCCTAGTATGAACCTATGAACCTAAATCCTGTAACTATTTTCCATACAGCCAGAAATCAACATAATTTTCTGTTTCAGTAAGACCATGACATGCTCCTGATATTTAAGCATATGGAATTGACAGTTTAAAGCCCGGATTGCCAAGTTTGCAGAAGTATAAACCTTTTTACCCCATCTATCCAGCGCCCTGGATTCTCTATCAGAAGGGGTAGGATTTTTAGCAGTAGAAGTCTTAACACCCTTGGGACCCTGAGAAATTGTTTCAGGGTCAGCAGTAGGGTTTTTAAAAAGAAACTTGTGGGAGTCAGGAACCCTGTCTGGCTTACTAGGAGCCACAGGCAGGGAACCAGGAGCCATGCTGGATTTCTGAGAAAACATCATCAACAATGTCTGAAACAGGAGGTATAGCTAAAGGCCTATGCTAAGGAAGAAGAAAATCCCTAAGCCTCTTCCTGACTCTCCCAATGAAAATGTTCCCTTAAGGTATGCAAAGTTTCTCCAAAAGAAAAATCCACAGGAGGAGAAGCAGAAAGGATGGATTCTTCTGCATCAGATACCTCATAAGGTAGAATAGAAAATTCCTGATCAGAAGAGGAATCAGAAGAAATGGAAACCTGATCTGAAGATTCATAATCAGTGCCTTGCCTAGGCCTCTTAGCAGGAGGGGGTTGGGAACCCCTCATCAAGGTAATTAAATCCTCAGCCATTTTGATCATTTGTTTTGTTTAGGCATAGGGGCCTGAACACGTGGCTCATGCGTCGGTTTTTTAGAGACAGAAGTTGGTTTTGGCCTTGTTTTTGATGATGTCGTTGGTTTAATATACAAATCTGTAGGCCTAAAAACACCCTCAGAAGCCAGTGCCTGCTCAGTGGCTCCGGACCCATCTAAAGGAGAGATATCCGCGGGTTCAATACTGACTCCGAATGGGTCTCGGTAGATTTCTGCGAATTAAAAGTAGCGGGCATCATGGGCTGTGAAAGCGCCTCACTGAGTACCGGCGAACCGGCTACTGGCTTAGGAGAAGCTTCGTCGTCGGTTTTGGACCTCGACGGTCTGTCTGTCTTTTTCTTTGCTTTTTGTGAATTCCGGTAGTCAGATTGCTAACCGATGACATTTCTGGATAGTTAAATCTTGAGCCAAAATATTTAGAAGCAAAACATACAGACGCTTAATAGTGCGTTGGTTAAATTTAGCACAAAACTGACAGCAAGGCACGTTGTGGTCAGGGCCTGGGCAAGGAATACAGTACAAATGAAAATCCTTGTGATGTATTTGCTTCCCACAAGTAATACAATTATTAACTTTTAATGACATTGGTAAGGAGCAAGAAAAAGTTTCCCCAATGGGGTACTTAGCTTTAGGTTGAACACTTCGGTTCTGAAACTCGAAAACGAAAATTTCAGGAGTCGGCAACCAGCACTTGTGAACTGTTTCTGCTTCGGGCACCGCGCGGCAATAAAGACTGATTAGAATGGCGTCGGCTGCATGTTTTATACCACTGACGACCTGACGTCATGGAAGAAGAGACAGCAACCGACGCAGGACCCAAGACTTTGTTATTCAGGCCGACTGAGGGCAACCTGCCAGCAGATTACCCAAATGTAATGACTGCAAAAGTGAAACACGAAGAACATCTGATAATGCATAGATCCTGCCCTGAAACGTAGATACTTCCTGCACGACTCCTTTATGGGGATGTGCAGATAGGCTTCTTTTAAGTCTAGGGTGACTAACCAGGCATCCTTGGCTAGCATAGGAAGAAGCTGTTACAGGGTAAGCATTTTGAATTTTCGTACCACCAGGAAGGTGTTGAGAATAGAATGAGCCAGGATTTGGCGCCAAGAGCCCTCTTTCCTGGCTACAAGGAAGTGTCCAGAGTAGAATCCTTGCCCCTCTGTTCTACTGGAACCAGCTGAATAGCTCTGATATTGAGCAGGGAAAGTACTTGGCTTTGAGCCTCTGCCCACTGGTTTGGAAGAAGGTCTGAAACCCCGTTTGGGGTTGGCAGTGAGTGGAAACTAAATTTGTACCCCTGGGATACAATGTTTAGGACCCATCGGTCTTGTGTGATGGACATCCAGTTTCTTGCATGAAGGGCAAGTTTTCCTCCTAGGGGCACAAGCAATTGGGCAGGGCTGGGGAGTGGAGTAAAATAGTCACTGTGAGGTTTTTCCATAAGGAAGTGGCTTACCACTCTCTGTTTTAGGGGTGGGGGCAGTCCATTGCTTAGATCTCTGCATATCCTGAGACTGTAGTCTGGGTGGTCTGTTACCCCTGGGTCTGGTTTGAGAAGGCCTGGAGGGGTCTCGAAAGGACCAGTGTTTGGAAGGGCAATGCCTACTGAACCTAGGGGGTTGCACTTGTAAGAATTCTTTAACAGTCTGCATAGACTTAGCTTTTACTTCCATCCTTTTGAGAACCTCTTCTGAGTTGGTGCCAAACAAACTGTCCTTGTTTAGAGGAGCGTCTAGTAACTTAGATTTGACATGGTCTGTCAAGGTCTGCTCCTTGAGCCAAGCAAGTCTTCTCAGTACAGAGCCAGTGACTGCTGCCTGGCAAGATGCTTCTAGGGTGTCAAATCCACACTGCAAAGTATGCTTGCTGACCTGACTTGGAGTGTATAAGCTCTTGCAAATCTTTATTTTCTGCACAGTCTGTAAAAGTTGGCACTTTTTGTTTAATAAGTTCTATAATATGTTGCTGAAACTTCAGCGTGTTAAAACTGACAATTCAATGCCCTGTGTTGCAGAGGTATATACCTTTTTACCCCATCTGTCCAAGGCTCTGGAATCCCTGTCTGAAGGGGTGGGATTCTTGGCTGTAGTTGCCTTGATACTTTTAGGCCTCTGGGAAATGATCTCCGGGTTAGCAGTAAGATTCTTGAAAAGAAATGTGTGTCAGGTACTCTGTAGTACCTGTCCGGTTTCCTAGGGGCAGGAGGTAAAGTATCAGGAGTAAGACTGGATTCCATTAAAACATCATCAACAACATCCAGGACAGGGGGAATTGTTAAAGGCCTGTGCTGAGGCAGCTCTAGGAATTCTCCGAGTCTCTTTTTGGACTGAGGATAGTCTTGGCATTCCAAGTGGAAATGCTCTTAAGGTATGCAATGTTTCACCAAAAGAAAAAGCTTCTGGAGGGGAGGCAGAGGGAATGGATTCCTCTTGCATCTGAATCCTCATAAGAAATAAGGGCATGTCTTCATAATCAGAAACCTCAGCCATCGGACTCCTGGTCTGTAGAAGCTGTAGGGGACTGGTATCTTTTTCACTTAGCAGGGGAAGGCTGACTTGCTCAAATCAGCGTAATAAGGTCTTCAGCCATTCTGAGCATTTGGGCCTGCGAATCCATTGAAGCGGGCATCATGGGCTGCAAAAGCTTCTCACTGAGTATAGGCAGACTGGCGACTAGCTTAACGTAAGCATCATGTGCAACTTTGGACCTATGCAGTCTGTCTTTATCCTTTCGTTTTCTTCGGAATATTGGTAGTCAGATGGCTTGCAGAAGCCATTTCGGAATACGAAGATCGAGAGCAAAAGAATTCAATGAAAAAGAGAGCCCAATGACGAATGGTTCGGGCGTTAAACAAGGCACAAAACAGATAGCGAGGTACGTCGTGGACTGGGCCTAAACAGGTGATGCAGTAAGAATGAAAATCTCTGTGAGGCATTTGCTTTCCACAGGCAAGACAATTACCTTTTTCTAACATCGCATTAGAGCAAGAAAAAAAGGATCCCCAATGGGGTACTTGACTTTAGAAGACTTCAGGATTATTCAATTCGTAAATTAAAATTCAGGTGGAGGCCGACCGGCACTTGCGAACTGCTTCTGCTTCTGGCTCCTAGGCAAGAAAGACTGATGTAATGGCGTCAGCTGCCTGTTTTATACCCCTGATGACCGGACATCAGTCCTGGAGCTACAGCATCCGACACAGAAACACTAAGTCTCTGGTATTCGGACTGATTGAGGGCTACCTGCAGGCAGATAACCCAAGTGTGATGACTGCAACATTAAAACACACAGAACATGTGCAGCAGAGAACTCAGGGGAAGACCTGAGGGCCAAGAAAGCATTGTAGAGACTGGCCGAAGGCCTGCCAGTCAGGTAAAGCCTCTGGTGCCGGAGAAAAATGTCTGGTCTTTTGCTTTTTCTTAGAAGGCCTAGCCAGCATGTCGCTGGGGGTAGGCCTTGAAGTAACGAGCAGCAGAAGCCAGGTCCAAAGCACCCATCGAAAGAACTGGTCCCACCCCTCCGAGATCTGTAGCACGTGCCGGTAACATCCTCCCCTGACGTGTCATCTGCTCTAGATTGTGCTGCCTCCTGAAAGGCACCCGCTGTATCTAAAGTGGCGGAAGACTGGTCCTCAGCCAAGCTGACTGCGGCTACAGGTTGTGGAGTGGCAGAAAGAGGCGCAGTGGGAGAAGTAGGCCTCATGGACTTGGCCCTCTTCCTTGGTGGTTTGGATGGGGTGTCGGAGGTGGCTTCCATACAGAGAGCTGTCTTAGGCGCTGGTTCTCAAGGTATAAGTTGAGAGCATGAAAGCGGCAGCGAAGGGTCTTGGGGACAAACGATTTACAGATGGCGCAGTTTTTGTAATCGTGATCCCTACCCAGAAAAAAAGAGACACTGGTCATGGGTGTCTAATGTGGAATTTGATTACCACAGTTGCACTTACTCTTACCAGACATGAACAGACTATAAAATACAAACGGACTGCAGAAAAAGGCCCCAACGGGGTACTTACCTTTAATGCGAAACACATCCAACATCCATGAGTAGCAGGAACACCTGAAGTGCGGCTGGCAGCTGAAAGGTTGTGAGGGCTGGAGCGTACAGACATCACCTTTATGGCTCACATACCTGCCTCCATATCAGACGCAGCAAGAGGGACTGCAAAAGCTTTGGAACCTGGCCGGACAAGCTGATCAGAAGGGTAAACCCACTAGTAGAATACTGTAACATTGGAATAGAAGGATAAGTATGTAAATCAAGAAAAAGTACAAATGGAAATGTTTATGCAAGAATTAAATATGCCAAGGTTAGAGGTAGAGAAGGCTCAATTACTAACGGTTTGGATAGAAGATAAAAAATGTCTATGTATAACTAATCTACAGGAAAATCCCCAGGAGCAGATGGTATTCCTGTGGAAGTTTAGAAGACAAAAACTGAAAGATCTGGAAGGTTCTGTTACACAGTATTTTAAGAGAAGTACCAGCATCCTGGAAGAAAGCAGTGATAACGTTAATAATTAGAGAGGGTAAAGATCCATCGGATCCAGCTTCATAAAGGCCCATTTCAATACTAAACCATGACTATAAAGTGTTTAAGTCCATAATGGCTAAAAGAATGTCAAAGATACCAAATTTGACGGATAAGGGTCAGTGTGGTTTTGTGGAGGGGAGACAAACATTTGACATTATTAAGAGAACACTGATGATCCAGAGGGAAGCAGAATGTAAGAAAATACTACTGTTACTAGTGGAGCCTGATGCAGAGAAATCATTTGACAGCAGACTGGCATTTCATCAGCAGGGCAATAGAAACATTTGCATTTCCTGAAAAAGTTATAAGGGTTGATTAGGAGTATATATGACAGATCGGAGGTGAAAATTAAAGTGGGTGAGGTCCCCTCTAATAACTTATTTTAGAGTAGAGGAACCAGGCAGGGTTTTCCGCTTTCCCCTTTGTTGTTTGCATTACATTTAGAACCACTAACAAAGAAAACAAGGGATTCAGAAATTCAAGGATCTAGCAAGTCAGGGAAAGCTGGCACTATCTGCAGACGATATTAATTATACAAGAAAAAAAAAAAAAAAAAAACAGAAAGAGACACAAGTGTTGTGGAACATTTTAAGACAGTTTCTTATTTTCTCGGGATACATAATTAATGAAATTAAAACAAAGGCAATAGCTGTAAATTATGTACACACACAAATTGGTCCAACAATATCCATATTATGGGGACATGATAAAATTAAGTATTTAGGAATATGGATTAGAAATGACTCTGTTCTGGAAGCTAAGGATATGTGGGAAGAGATTAAACAGAAGATAATACAAAAACTGAGAAACTGGAACCTTTGTTACATGGATATGGATGCGAACATACAAGCAATTAAAATGTTTTTAGTCCCTTTAGTCTTATACACAGGTCAGGCATATATTTATCGACCAGAGGAGAAGCTGTGGATAGCAATTAAAGAGTTGAAGGATTTTATCTGGTAAGGGAAGACAGCAAGGGTCAAGTGGGGTTACCCGATTCTTCTACTAGAACAAGGTGAACTAGGATTACCCAATCTGAGGGAGTATTTTAGAGCAACAGTTAAGGCTCTTTTACATAGCACAAGCAGAAAGCTATAACTCAGAGTAGAAAGGAATGATGATACAAGGGGGAAGCTCAATAAATAAGGAGAGATTGAGATTTTGGAGGCAGACTCAAACTATACAGAGTACTACATTCATAAAATAGCAAGGAGTATTCTAAGAACTAAACCAGCAAAAGAATGCAGAAAAGAGATTCTGCCAAGAGGGATGGTTGTGGTTAGGGATACAGATAATAGGCAAGAAAGGGCTGGAATTTACTGGAGAAAACTGGCAAATGAACAAAGGTATTAGGAGCAAATAAATAAAAAGGGAAAGGTAATAGAAATGGAAAAGACCAAGAACTTATTTGGACTGCAGGTTAGAGACTGCCTTCCCTATTATGGGTTGATATCGCAGTATAGGCAAAGAGAAAGAAATATGGGACACTTAAAATGAACGACCAGCACTGGTAGAGTTTTAAACAATCTAGAACAGAAGCTACTGTTAAAAAAGGAATAATTAGTAGAACATATAAAATATTGCATAATAAGTATAAGAATCTATCAGCGGAGCTTAGAAAGGATTGGGAAGAGAGAGATTGAATAAGCAATTCATAAAGATACAATGAGGGAATATATATCTTTCTCCCAAATATGCAACAAAGTCTAGAAGATTTAGGATCTTTGCCCGGAAGTAGGCATAGGTAGTTTTTATACTTCAAGTAGACTCCAAACAATTTTTTCTCAGATGGACAGCAAATACTGGAGGTGTGACGGGCAGGAAAGAGGTGGCTGGAAAAGATTAGCTGTGTAAGAACTTACCATAATGATAGATGTCCTTCTCATCTCTGTTACACTACTTTTGACTTAAAGAAGTTGCCTGCAAAATACCAGTCTTTTACTACCTAAGCTACGTCGTACCAAGGCAGGAAAACTGCAACAGAAGAATATAAAAACGTATAGTCATTTACACCTACCATAAATGTAGATGTTCGAGTGTATTCACAGTTGCAGTCATCACACTTGGGTTATCTGCCTGCAGGTAGCCCTCAGTCAGCCCGAATACCAGAGTCTTAGGATTTCTGCGTCAGATGCTGTTGTGTCTTACATGTCAAGTCGTCAGGGGTATAAAACAGGCAGCCGACGCTATTACATCAGTTTTTCTTGCCCCAAATGTCAGGAGCCCCCCAAATGGGAAGCTAGTATATAGTGGGGGAAAACCACCAGTAAAACGTAAATACCACGGCCATTAAAAATGGTCACAGAGAGGAGAGGTAGAAAAGATAGAGAAAACCAAGGGTCGGGAGGGAAAAGTACAGTTGTGCACACTTACCATAAATGTAGATGTTAGAGTGTATTCACTGTTGCAGTCATTACATTTGAGTAATCTGCTGGCAGGTTGCCCTCAGTCGGCCTGAATTCCAAAGTCTTGGGTCCCAAGGCCGTTGCTGTCTTCTCTTCCATGACATCAGGTCGTCAGGGGTATAAAACATGCAGCAGACATCATTTTCTTTAGTTTTTCTTGCCCCCGATGTCAGGTGCCCCCAAAAAGGTAGCAAAAATTATATTATATATATATATATATATATATATATATATATATATATATATGGGTTCATGTCATTCCATCGACAAGCGGAAGATAGACAGTCACTCCACCGACACATGAAATAATCGAAACTGCAAACACGGACATTTAACAGGTAAGAGGTTTACATTTTGCTAATCATGCCTACCACACATGCATAACACTGCTACACTTACTAAAACATGGTAGGCATGATTAGAGAAATTAAAACTCTTACCTGTTAAATGTCCATGTTTGTGGTTTCGATTTCATGTGTCGGTGGAGTGACCGCTTATCTTCCGTCATGAATGACATGAATATATATATATATATATATATATATATACATAAATATAAACTTTACCTCCCATCTACAAGCAAATACACCACACCGCATAGGTTGTAGAAGATAGAGAAGGAAAGATAAATGCCAGAATGACAGGGGGATGGCGAGAGGGTAACCTGGACTGCAACAGTGAATACACTCGAACATCTACATTTATGGTAAGTGTACACAACTGTACTATGTTCTTAGTGTTTCACTGTTGCAGTCATTACATTTGGGTAGAATCCCAAAGCTATGGTTGGGAGGCTGGAGCTAAACAGCATTAGCAGCGGCTAAAAGGCCCTGCAGAACTGCAGTGGCAAAGCCTGCCCTGGATTTAGAGTAGAGTGGCAAATGATAATGCTTTGTAAAGGTGTGAACAGAACTCCAAGTAGCAGCCTCTAGAATGTCTTTGGTTGGTACTCCCCTGAGAAAGGCTGCTGAAGTAGCTGCACCTCTGGTGGAATGAGACCTAATGCCCTTGGGCACAAGTTTACCATGGTGTAAGTAGCAGAAACGGATGCAGTGGCTTATCCACTTTGAAATTGTCTGCTTTGAAATAGCCTTGCCTTCTGATCCTACAACATATGCCACTAGTAATTGCTCAGTTTTTCTTACAGCTTTAGTCCTGCTCAAGTAGAATCTTAGCTGTCTGTGTACGTCCAAGGAATGCAGAATTATCTCCCCCTTGTTCTGCGTATTTGGATAAAAAGTTGGCAGGTGAATTGTTTGATTAAAAGCCACACTGCAGACCACCTTGAGCATAAAAATAGGATTTGTCCTCAGAAACACCCTGTCTGGGTAAAATATGATAAAAGGCTCAACAGCCATGAGGACCTGTAGCTCTGAAACTCTTCTTGCTAAAGTACTTGCTAGAAGCAGAGCTGTTTTCCATGATAAGAACTTTATATCAGCGGTAGCAGCTGGTTCAAATGGAGGCAGGGTGAGCTTTTCCAACACGTAACTGAGGTCCCATGCAGGCAATGGTGATCTTCTAGGAGGCCTTAAATTTTTGGCTCCTCTAAGATACTGTTTTAGTATAGGATGAGAAAAAATTGGTGGCCCTGTATTGTAATGAACCGAAATGGCAGAGGCATGGATTTTAATTGATGACAAAGATAGGCCTTTGTCAAGCATCTCAGGTAAGTATTGCAATATCTGAGGAATATTAGGTTCTGCTGTACGAGTTCCTTGTGCTTGATTCCAAGAACAGAATGTCTTCCATTTGTCAGCATAAGATTTTCTAGTACTAGGCCTTCTGGCGTCCAAAATGACATCCACAGCTTTACTGAGAGGTGTTGTTTGTATGACTACATGATCAGCCATGCTGCCAGGTTCAGGGTCTGTAGTTGATTGTGCAGGATCTGATTGTTTTGCTGGGACAGTAGTTGCGGTCTTTGAGGCAAGGTCCAAGCTGGGTATTGAGACAAGTTCCTTAAGATTGGGTACCAGTGTTGGCGGGGCCAGTGCGGAGCAATTAGTATCATCTTCGGTTTTTCTTGTCTGACTTTTAGGAGGACCTTGGGGAGAAGAGTCAGAGGAGGAAATGCGTAAACTGATAGTTTTTTTCCAACTGAAGGATAGGGTGTCCACTTTCCATGTTTGTCTGTGATAAGTCCTTGTGCAGAATCTTTTCAATTGATAATTGTGAGGAGAGGCAAATCTGCGTCTGGGCTCCCCCATTTCTCTGTTGTTATGCTGAAGACTCATGGATTTAGTTTCCACACGTGAAGATCCATGAGGTTTCTGCTTAAATCGTCTGCCAGAGTATTTTGTTTCCCTGGCAGGAATTGAGCTTGAAGATGCATTTGGTAGGTCAAAGCTGTGTCCCACAGTGTCATGGCTGATCTGCAAAGGGGGTATGAGTGTGTGCCCCCTTGTTTGTTTATATACCACGACTGTGATGTTGTCCGTCTTTATCAGTAGTTGTCCTGGATGAAGTAAGTCCTTGAAGGCTGTTAGGACATTTTGAACAGCTAGCATCTCTTTCTGGTTGATATGTAGATGCATTTGTTTTGGTGTGCATATGCCCTGAATACATCTTCCTGTCATGTGGGCCCCCCAGGCATAATCTGATGCGTCTGTTAAGGTCTGGCTGGCAGGGGATAGAGTGAATGACCATCCCATGTTTTAGTGACATGCCTTTGCCCACCATAGAAACTCCTGTTGCAGGCAGGGAATGAGAGGAATCATGGTTTCCAGACTGTGAGAATGTTGACTCCATAAACTTTTTAGGTACCATTGAAGTTTCCTCATATGCAGACTTGCATATGGAATCAGTAGGATGCAAGATGCCATGAAGCCCAGAGCCTTCAGAATTTGTCTTGCAGAAGACTGGGTTTTTGTTGCCATCAGTATGAAGTAAGTTGTCAGTTGCCTTTGCTTGTCTGGTATGAGGTAAGCCATACGGGCAGCTGTATTCAAGCTTGCACCCAGAAATGTTATCTTTTAAGAGGGTACCAGTAGTGATTTATTTTTGTTTATTGTGTACCCTAGGCATGTTAGAAGCCTTTTCACAAACGCCAGTTGTCGAAGTGTGTCTTTGTTCTCTGCTTGAATGAGACAGTCTAAGGATATATTTGTATACTTCTTTGTCTGCAAAATGCAATTACTGGTGCCAGGCACTTGGTAAAGACCCTGGGCGCAGTAGATAAGCCAAAGGGCAGTGCAGAGAATTGGTAATGCATTAAGCCAGCCTTGAATCGGAGATATCTTATGCACGATTGTCTTATTGGGACATGCAGGTATGCCTCTTTTAGGTCTAAAGTCAAGTCACCAGCCAGGCATTCTTGCCCAGCATATGCAGAAGCTGCTGCAAAGTCAGCATTTTGAATTTTGGAATGTCTAGGCATATGCTCAAAATCGATAAATCCAGTATTGGCCACCAGGCCTTGCCCTTTCTGGGTACCAAGAACATTCTTGAGTAAAAACCTTGCCCTTCTTCCTGTTCTGGTACCATCTGAATGGCCCCCATATCCATGAGGGACATAACCTGTTTCTGTGCCTCTGCCCATTGATTTTTTGGCAGATCTGGCCAACCATTTGCCATTGGCAGTGTGTGGAAATGGAATCTGTATCCCTGTGATACATTTAGTACCCACTTGTCCTGGGTTATTAACTGCCAGTTTTGAGCAAAACGTGCTAGTTTTCCCCCTATGAGTGCTGCCAAAAGGCAAGTGCTTGGTGTAGGCAGAGGGAAGTCATTGGGGTTGCTTTCTGTAGGTTTTTGCACTTCATCTCCTCCAGATTTGGAGGTGGAAGCGCCCCATTGCTTTGACCTGTATGAATCTTGCACCTGGTATGTGGAACCCTTAGGGCGTCTGGATTTGCCCCTTTGAGCTCAGTCTGTCAAAGGAAATGACCAATTTTTTGTAGGCCTGTGTCTACTGAATCTTGGTGGCTGCACTTGTAAGAAGTCTTTAACAGTTTGCATAGACTTAGCTTTGTCTTCCATTTTCTTTAAAACCTCTTCTGCCTTAATACCAAACAGAGAATCATGCTGTAAAGGTGCATCTAGCAGTTTAGCTTTAACATGATCAGGCAAATTTTGTTCCTTTAACCAGGCATGCCTCCTAATCACAGATCCAGTAACTACAGCCCTGCAGGAGGCCTCTAAAGAACCAAAACCACATTGCAATGTATGCTTTCCAACTTGTTCAGTTGCATGCAATAATTCATGCAATTCTTTATCTTCTGCACATTCTGAAATCAACATCATTTTCAGCAATCCCATAACATGTTGTTGGTACTTAAGCATATGAAACTGACAATTTAAGGCCCTGATTGCCATGGTTGCAGATGTATAAACCTTTTTTTCCCCATCTGTCCAGTGCCCTTGAATCTCTGTCAGAGGGGGTAGGATTTTTTGCAGCCGAGGCCTTAACTCCCTTTGGAACCTGTGAACCAGTTTCAGGGTCAGCAGCAGGATTTCTAAATAAAAATTGATGTTGAGTAAGGGACCCTGTAATATGTCAGGCTTACTGGGAGCTGGAGGTAAGGAGTCAGGGGTCAAGCTTGACTCCGAAAACACATCATCCACAATGTCTAGGACAGGGGGAATGGCTAAAGGCCTGTGCTGAGGACGAAGAAGGAAATCCCTGAGCCTCTTTTTTGATTCTGAGAAGTCTTGACCCTCCCAGTGAAAATGTTCCCTCAAAGTATGCAATGTTTCTCCAAATCCTCAGGAGGAGATGCAGATGGAATAGACTCCTCAGTATCAGAATCCTCATAGGGAGGAATAGATAATTCCTGATCAGAAGAGGAATCAGAAGAAATAAACCTGATCTGAAGATTCATAATCAGTGTCTTGCCTAGGCCTCTTATCTGGAGGGGAATGGGTACCCTTGATCAAGGTAATAAGGTCTTCAGCCATTTTGATCATCTGTTTTTTAGGCATACAGGCCTGTGCATGTGGCTCATGCATCGTTTTTTTAGTTTTACAAGTTGCTTTTGTCTTTGGTCTTGCAGCTGTCGTTGGTTTGATATACAAATGTTGAGGTCTGAATACACCCGTAGAAGCCGGTGCCTGTTCAGCGGCTCCGGACCCATCTGAGGGAGATATATCCATTGGTCCAATACCTTGAGTATCTTGCGGCATGCCGGACTCCACATGGGTGTTGGTAGAGACCTGCGACTCGAAGGTAGCGGGTATCAGGGGCTGCGAAAGGGCCTCACTGAGTACTGGCGACTGGCTTAGGAGAAGCTTCGTCGGTTTTGGACCTAGACTGCCTTTCTCTGTCATTTTCTTTGCGTTTTTATGTACTCCGGTAGTCGGATTGCTATCCGACGACATTTCTGGGTGGTTAAATCTGTTTTCAAAATACTCTGATGAAAAAATATACCGATGCTCAATAGTGCGTTGGTTAAATCTAGCACAAAACCGACAGCCAGGCATGTTGTGATCAGGGCCTAGGCAGGGAATACAGTATACATGAAAATCCTTAGGAGGTATTTGCTTCCCACAAGTAATACAATTAACTTTTTCTGACATCGGTAAAAAGCAAGAAAAAAGTTTCCTCCATGGGGTACTTGGCTTTAGTGAAAACTTCGGTTCTGAAACTCAAACACGAATATTTCAGTAGTCTGCCAACCGGCACTTGTGAAATGCTTCTGCTTCGGGCACCGCACGGCAAGAAAGACTAAAGAAAATGGCGTTGGCTGCATGTTTTATACCCCTGACGACCTGACATCATGGAAGAGGAGACAGCAACCTATGCAAGACCCAAGACTTTGGAATTCAGGCCGACTGAGGGCAACCTGCCAGCAGATTACCCAAATGCAATGACTGCAACAGTGAAACACGAAGAACATCCAGGACTGCAACACTGAATACACTCCAACATCTACATTTACGTGTACACAACTGTACTATGTTCTTTGTGTTTCATTGTTGCAGTCATCACATTTGGGTTGATTCCCAAAGCTGAGAAAGGGTGCAGGCAGTCAAGAAGTGTTAGGGCTGGCTGGCAAGCAGGCCTTGTAAGACTGCTGTAGCAAATCCAGCTCTGAATTTAGAAAAAATTGGCAAGTGGTAATGCTCGGTGAAGGTGTGTACAGAACTCCAGGTTGCAGCTTCCAGAAGGTCCCTAATTGTGACTCCCCTGAGAAATGCTGTAGAGATGGAAGTAGCCCTAGTGGAATGTGGTCCTATTCCCCTGTGGGGCTAGTTTTCCATGGTGCTTGTAGCACAAATGGATGCAGTGTGCTATCCATTTGGAAATGGTTTGCTTTTAAATGGCTTTACCCTCTGCCCCTGAAGCAAAGCTGACTAGCAGCTGGTCAGATTTTCTGAAAGGTTTAGTCCTGTCAAGGTAAAACCTGAGCTGTCTGTGCACGCCCATGGAGTGCAGGATCCTTTCCCCTTTATTCTGAGGATTAGGGAAGAAGGTTGCCAAATGGATAGATTAGTTTAGAGCCACACTGGACACCGCATAAAGGACGGGTTATAGTCCTGAGGGAAACTCTGTCAGCATGGAAAATAATGAAGGGTTCCCAATCATTTCCAGTACAAAGTTAAGGTCCCAGGCCTAAGTGGGTACTTTCCTATTGGGCATTAATTTGTTAGCCCCTCTCAGGAACTGTTTGATGAGAGGGTGAGAAAACAGAGGTGGCTCAGTATTATAATGAGCTCAGATGGCAGAGGCATGAATCTTAATGGAGAAGGATAGGCCTCTGTGGAATAGCTCTACTAGGTAATCCAGTTTTTGAGGTAAGGAGGGCAGTGCTATGTCCTTTCCTTGAGTCTGATTCCAAGAACAATATCTTTTCCACTTTTCAGCATAGGATTTCCTAGCATTAGGCCTTCTGGCTTCAAGAATGACGTCCAGCACCTGCATGCTGATTGTTGCTGGTGGTGTATTCAGGGGATAAGCAAGGTTTAGGGTTTGTAACTGTGGATGCAAAACCTGTCCCTCCTGCTGAGACAGCAGGATAGGGGTCTGATGAAGGTGCCATGTTGCAGCTTGCAGGATGTCCCTGGTAGGGACTCCTCTGAGAAATGCAGTAGAGGTAGATGTAGCCCTTGTGGAATGTGTTCTTATCCCCTGTGGGGTAGATTTTCCATGCTGCTTGTAGCAGAAATGGATGCAGTGTGCTATCCACTTAGATATGGTTTGATTTGAAATGTCCTTCCTCTCTGCCCCAGCAGCAAAGCTGACAAGCAGCTGGTCAGATTTTCTGAGAGGCTTAGTCCTGTCCTAACAGAATCTAAGCTATCTGTGCACATCTAGAGAATGCAGTATCCTTTCTCCTTTATTTGGAGGATTAGGGAAAAAAGTAGGCAAATTAATGGACTTGTTTATAGCCACACTAGACACCACCTTGGGCATAAAAGATGGGTTAGTCCTGAGGGAAACCCTGTCCGTATGGAAGATAATGAAGTGATCCACTGCCATAAGGGCTTGCAGTTCAGACACTCTCCTTGCTGAAGTGATGGCTAGAAGTAAAGCGGTTTTCCATAAGAGGAATTTTAACTCTGCTGTAGCAGCCAGTACAAAGGGGGTAAAGTGTACGTTTTTCCAATACAAAGTTAAGCAGGCTGGAGTGGGAGCCCTCCTGGGGGGGGGTCTTACATTTTTGACCCTTCTAAGGAACTGTTTTATCAGAGGATGAGAGAAGAGGAGTGGCTCAGTATTATAATGAGCTGAGATGGCAGAGGCATGAATCTTAATTGGAGGAAAGGAAAGGCCCCTTGTGGAGCATTTCTGTTAAGTAACAGAGTATATGAGGTAAGCTGGGCACAGTTGTGTGCCCATCCCTTGAGACTGGCTCCAGGAACAGTACCTTTTTCACTTTTCTGAATAGGATTTTCTAGTACTAGGCCTCCTGGCCTCAGGAATGACATCCAGCACCTGCTTATTGAGGGTTGCTAGAGTTGAGTTCAGGGGATTAGCCAGGCTGCAAGGTTCAGGGTCTGAAGCTGAGGGTGCAGAATTTGGCCCCCCTGCTGGGACAGCATGGAAGGGGTCTGAGGCAGGTGCCATGGTTGTAGCACTGTCAGACTGCGCAAAAGAGGATACCAGTGCTGGCATGGCCAGTCTGGTGCAATCAGGATTGTCCTTGGCTTGTCCTGTTTGATCTTTAGTAGAACCTTCGAGAGGAGAAGCAGAGGGGGAAAGGCATAGACAGAGGCTTTCCCAGGAAAATTACAGGGCATCCACCTTCCAAGCTTGGTTGTGGGGATTTCTGGTGCAGTATTTATTCAACTGATGGTTCTGAGGGAAGCAAACAGGTCCACCTCTGGTGTCCCCCATCTGCTCCCCAAAAGACTGAATATTTTGGGTTCAGGTTTCCATTCGTGTGGGTTCATGAGACTTCTGCTTAAGTCATCTGCCAGTGAATTTAGTTTCCCTGGCAGGAATTGAGCTTGAAGGTGCACTTGGTTGCTCAAAGTTGTGTTCCACAGAGCCATGGCTAGTCTGCAGAGTGGGTAGGAATGTGTTCCCCCCTGTTTATATACCACATAACTGTGGTGTTTTCTGTCTTTACCAATAGCTGTCCTGGAAGAATAAGGCCTCTGAAGGCTGTCGCAGCATTATGTACAGCTAAAATTTCTTTTTGATTGATATGCAGGTGCATCTGCTTTGGGTTCTATTTGCCCCGAATGCACTGCCCTACCATGTGAGCTCCCCATGCACAGTCTGATGCATCTGTTGTAGGGTTTGGGCAGCAGGGGGTAGAGTGAAAGAGAGTCCTTTGTTGTGGTCGTAGGCCTCTGCCCACCAAAGGAACTCTGCCCTTAGACACAGAATGATAGGAATTATTGTTTCCAGGTCCTGAGAATGTTCACACCATAGGCTTTTTAGATACCACTGAAATTTCCTCATATGCAATCTTGCAAATGGAATTAACAGAATGCAAGAGGCCATGAACCCCAGAGCTTGCAGTATTTTCCTTGCAGACAGCTGGGTTTTTATGGCCAGTAGGTTGAAGTAAGTTGTCAAATACATTTCTCTGTTGTGAGGAATGCCATCTGGGAAGCTGTGTTCAAGCTTGCTCCCAGGAATGCAATCTGTTGATGGTGTACCCCAGTGAAGTTAGAAGTTTCTTTACAAACGCCAGGTGCTGTAGTAGCAAGTCCTGACTTTCCGCCTGAATCAGGCAATCATCCAAGTATGGGTAAATCTGAATACTTCTCTGCCTGCAAAAAGCAATGTCTGGAGTTAGGCACTTTGTGAATACCCTGGGCACAGCAGATAAGCCAAAGGGAAGTGCAGAGAACTGATAGTGCATGTAACCTGCTTTGAAGCGTAGGCAAAGAGCCTGCCCTGAAGCGAAGGTATTTCCTGCAAGATTCCCTTATGGGGATGTGCAGATAAGCTTCTTTTAAGTCTAGGGGTGCCAGCCAGGCATCCTTGGCTAGCACAGGAAGCAACTGTTGTAGAGTTAGCATTTTGAATTTTGGAACCACCAGAAAGGTGTTGAGAATAGATAAATCCAGGATAGGACACCAGGAGTTTTCTTTTCTGAGAACCAGGAACAGTCTTGAATAAAAGCCTTGTCCCCTTTGTTCTGCTGGGACAGGCTGAATAGCCTTGATGCTGAGGAAAGAAAGTACTTGCTTTTGAGCCTCCACCCACTGGTTTGGGGGGAGGTCTGGCCATCCACTTAAAGTTGGAAGTGAGTGGAAGTGGAATCTGTATCCTAGGGAAACAATGTTTAAAACCCATTTGTCTTGGGTAAAGTATTCCCAGTTTTTTGCATGCAGGGAGAGTTTACCTCCTAAAGGTGCAAGTACTTGAGCAAGGCTTGGGGGAGTTAAGGATAAATCATTGTGCAAGTTTACCATTGGTGGGTGGCTTACTACTCCCTATTTTGGACGTGGGAGCACCCCACTGCTTAGATCTGTGCATAACCTGAGACTGAAGTCTTGGGGGTCTGCTGCCCCTGGGTTTGGACTGAAGGCCTGGAAGGGACTGGAAAGGACCAGTTCTTTGAAGGCCAATGCCTACTGAATCTAGGTGATCGTACTTGTAAGAAATCTGTAACAGTTAGCATAGATTAAAGGTTTCTCTTCCATCCTTTTGAGAACTACTTCTGCTTTACTGCCAAATAGGCGCTCTTGGTTTAAGGGTGCATCCAGTAATTTTGTTTTGACATCCCTATCAACTTTCGATGGTACTATCTGTGCCTACCATGGTGACCACGGGTAACGGGGAATCAGGGTTCGATTCCGGAGAGGGAGCCTGAGAAACGGCTACCACATCCAAGGAAGGCAGCAGGTGCGCAAATTACCCACTCCCGACTCGGGGAGGTAGTGACATGATCTGGCAAGATTTGCTCCTTAAGCCAAGCATGCCTTCCAAGAACAGACCCAGTGACAGCAGCCCTACAAGATGCTTCTAAAGCATCAAAACCACATTGCAAAGTATGTTTACCAACTTGGTAAGTAGAATGCATTAATTCTTGTAAATCTCTGTGTTCTGCACGGTAAGGACTCAACATAATTTTCTGTTTAATTAGCCCCATAACATGCTGTGATATTTTAACATATCAAACTGGCAATTTAAAGGCCTAATGGCCAGAGTGGCAGAGGTGTATACCTTCATACCCCATCTATCACCCTAGAATCCCTGTCACAAGGGGTAGTATTCTTGGCATAGCAGCCTTAATGCCTTTTGATCCTTGGGAAATGGTCTCTGGATCTGCAGAAGGATTCTTGAAAAGGAGTTTGAGAGAGTCAGGTACTCTGCAGTACCGGTCAAGTTTCCTGGGAGCTGGAGGCAAAGTATCCGGGGTAAAACTGTATTCCAAGAAAACATCATCTACAATCTCCAGAACAGGGGGGATAGATAGAGACCTGTGCTGAGACAAGGCTAAAAATTGCCAGAGTCTCTTTTTGGACAGAGTAGTCCTGGCTTTCCCAGCGGAAATGCTCCCTAAGGGTATGCAGGGTTTCACCAAAAGAAAAATCTTCTGGAGGTGAAGCAGAGGGAATGGAATCCTCTGCATCAAAATCCTCATGGGTAGATAAGGGTATGTCCTGGCCGTCAGAAGGAAAGTACAGTTTTGTACCTACCATAAATGTAGATGTTCGAGTGTATACCCTGCTGCAGTCATCACACTTGGGTTATCCTGTCATCAGGCGGTCCCGCAGTCAGCCTGAATTCCAAAGTCTTGGTCCGGCGTCGGTTGCTGTCGCTTCTTCCCTGACGTCAGTGCGCCAGGGGTATACAAGAGGCATCCAACGCCATTTTCTTCAGTTTTTCTTGCCCCAGATGTCAGGTGCCCCCCCCCCCCAAAAGGTGGTCAGTAGCTATAAAGCAAATACACCACAAAGGTTGTATCAGATTTTAAGGTATTGAAAGGTTTCAGTTAGGTCAGAGGGGATGGAGGGAGGGTAACCTGGACTGCAGCAGGGTATACACTCGAACATCTACATTTATGGTAGGTACAAAACTGTACTATGTTCATCGTGTTACCCTGCTGCAGTCATCACACTTGGGTTGAATCCCAAAGCTAAGGATGGGAGGTGGAGTCAAACAGGGTTAGAGGAGGCTAGAAGGACCTGCAAAACTGTAGTGGCGAAGCCAGCCCTAGACAGAGTGGCAAGTGATAGTGTTTAGTGAAGGTGTGTACTGAACTCCAAGTTGCAGCTTCCAGAATATCCTTGGTTGGCACCCCCCTGAGGAAGGCTATAGATGTAGCTGCTGCCCTGGTGGAGTGGGGCCTTACGCTAGCAGGAACTGGTTTTCCATGATGGGTGTAGCAAAAACGTATGCAATGCCCTATCCATTTAGAAATGGTCTGTTTTGAGATAGCCTTTCCTTGTGATGCTGTAGCATAGGATACAAAAAGCTGGTCAGATTTTCTGAAAACCTTAGTTTTATCCAAGTAGTAACGTAGTTGCCTGTGAATGTCCAAGGAGTGCAGGAGTCTTTCTCCTTTGTTCTGTGGATTTGGGAAGAAGGTGGGTAAATGGATGGTTTGATTTAGAGCCACACTGGAGATCACCTTTGGCATAAAGGAGGGATTAGTTCGTAGAGAAACTCTGTCTTGATAAAAAATGAGGAAAGGCTCTACTGCCATTAGTGCCTGTAGCTCTGAGACTCTTCTGGCTGAAGTAATTGCTAGCAGCAGGGCAGTCTTCCATGATATAAACTTTAAATCAGCTGAGAAAGCTGGCTCAAAAGGTGGCAGCGTAAGTTTTTCCAGGACAAAGTTGAGGTCCCAAGTTGGTGTTGGTGCTGTCCTGGGAGGCCTAATATTTTTGGCCCCTCTGAGGTACTGCCTTAGAAGTGGATGTGAAAATAAGGGAGGATCTGTGTTGTAGTGAGCTGAAAAAGCTGAGGTGTGGATTTTAATAGAAGAAAAAGAAAGTCCTTTGTGTAACATCTCAGTTAAATATTGTAGAATCTGAGGTATGTCCGGCTCAAGGGTATTTTGGCCTTTAGCTTGGTTCCAGGCGCAAAATCTTTTCCATTTGGCTGAGTAGGCTTTCCTGGTGCTGGGCCTCCTGGCCTCCAGAATGACATCCATAACAGCTTGTGAAAGAGGAGCTGGTTGGTTGCTTAGGTGATTTGCCATGCAGCCAAATTTAGGGTTTTGAGCTGGCTGTGCAGAATCTGACTGTCTTGCTGTGTGAGCAGATGAGGAATTTGTGGCAAAATCCATGGTGGGCCGTGGGCCATGTTCCTTAGTAGTGGGTACCAGTGCTGGCGTGGCCAGTCAGGGGCAATGAGTATCATTTGGGATCTCTCCATCCTGACTTTCAGCAGCACCTTTGTGAGAAGGGGCAATGGAGGAAAGGCATATACTGTCAGCATTTTCCAACTGAATGAGAGAGTGTCCACTTTCCAAGCTTGATGGTGAAATGTCCTGGTGCAAAATTTTGATAGCTGATAGTTTTGGGGGTTGGCAACCAGGTCTATGTCCGGGCGCCCCCATTTTTGAGTTATCATTGCAAATACTTGTGGATCCAGTTTCCACTGGTGGGGATCCATGATGTTCCTGCTAGGTCGTCTGCCAATGTGTTCTTTTTTCCTGGCAGGAATTGAGCTTGTAATTGAACTTGGTAAGCCAGTGCTGTGTTCCACAAGGTCATTGCTTGCTTGCATAGAGGGTAGGTGTGTGTACCCCCTTGCTTGTTTATGTACCACATTACTGTGGCGTTGTCTGTTCTTATTATAAGCAGTCATGGATGTAAGAGGTCCTTGAAGGCTGTCAGAGCATTCTGTACAGCTAGCATTTCTTTTTGACTGATGTGCAGATTTCTTTGATCTGCAGTCCATATGCCTTGAACGCACTGTCCTGCCATGTGTGCCCCCCAGGCAGAGCCCGATGCATCTGTTGTCATAGTTTGCCTGGCTGGGGGTAAGGTGAAAGGCTGACCCTTGTTGAGGTGACATGCCTGTGACCACCATAGAAGCTCCTGTTCAAGGCAGGGAATGAGAGGTATCATTGTTTCCAAGCTGTGGCTGTGTTAAGTCCATACGCTTTTCAGGTACCATTGTAATTTCCTCATATGCAGTTTTGCAAATGGTATTAGTAGTATGCAAGATGCCATGAAGCCCAAGGCCTGCAGAATTTTTCTTGAAGGGAGTTGGGTCTTTGTTGCCATTATTTTGAAGTATTGAGTTAGTTGTAGTTGTTTGTCTGGCGTCAGATAAGCCATCTGGGCCGTTGTATTCAAGCTGGCACCCAGGAATGTCATGTTTTGTGAGGGCATTAGTTTTGATTTCTTTTCGTTTACTGTGTACCCTAGGCAACTTAGAAGGTGTTTTACAAAAGCCAGATGTTGTAAGAGAATGTCCTTGTTTTCTGCGTGGATGAGGCAGTCGTCCAGGTATGGGTATATTTGAATTCCTCTTTGTCTGCAGTATGCAATTACTGGTGCCAGGCATTTTGTGAAGACCCAGGGCGCAGTAGATAATCCAAAGGGCAGTGCAGAGAATTGGTAATGGGTTGAACCTGCAATGAAACTGAGGTATCTTCTGCAATTTTGTCTGATAGAGACATGCAGGTATGCCTCCTTGAAGTCCAACTTTACTAGCCAAGCTTTCTTGTCCAACATGGGAAGAAGCTGCTGTAGTGTTAGCATCTTGAATTTGGGTACTTGCAAGAAGGTGTCTAGAATCGAAAGGTCCAGAATGGGTCTCCAAGCATTGTCCTTTCTGGGGACTAGAAAGAGCCTTGAGTAAAATCCTTGGCCTTGCTCCTGTGTAGGTACCAGTTGAATGGCTCTCATGTCCATGAGAGCTGTAATTTGTTTTTGTGCCGCTGCCCATTGATTTTGTGGCAGGTTTGGCATTCCTTTTATCCTTGGCAAGGTGTGGAAATGGAATCTGTATCCTTGTGAGATAATGTCTAGGACCCATTTGTCCTCTGTGATGATGCGCCAGTTGTCTGCAAAAAGTGCTAATTTTCCTCCCAAGGGAGCTGCCAAGAGAGCTTTGCTTGGCAGTTTGAGGTTTAAGTCATTGTGTTTGTCTTCTAGTAGTTTCGGGCCTGTCTTCTCCTCCCTTCTGTGTTGCAGTGCCCCATTGGCGAGGTTTGTAAGGGATTTGTGCTTGACCTCTGCCCCTTGGGCGTCTGTATTTACCCCTCTGTGGTCTGTCAGAAGCTGGAAAGGACCAAATTTCTGCTGAAGCGTGGGGGTTGTACCTGTAAGAAATCTTTGACCGTCTGCATAGATTTTGCCTTATCCTCCATTTTCTTTAAAACCTCTTCTGCTTTAACTCCAAATAAGACATCCTGCTGTAAGGGTGCATCGAGTAACTTTGCTTTAACATGATCAGGCAGAGTTTGTTCCTTTAACCAAGCATGCCTACGTATAACAGACCCAGTAACAGCTGCTCTACAGGAAGCTTCCAAGGAATCAAATCCACATTATAAAGTATGTTTGCCCACCTGTTCAGCTGCATGCAACAGATCCTGCATTTCCTTGAATTCAGACTGTTGAGGGTGCGTGCTCATCTTTTGTTTTATTTGAGACATTAGGAATTGCTGGTATTTCAGCATGTGAAATTGACAATTTAGTGCTCTCATAGCTAGAGTAGCTGAGGTGTAAACCTTCTTCCCCCATCTATCTAGTGCTCTGGAGTCCCTTTCAGAGGGTACAGGATTTTTAGCCATAGAAGCCTTAGCCCCTTTGGGACCCTGGGAGACTGTCTCTGGGTCAGCAACAGGGCTTTTGTAAAGGAATTTGTGTGAGTCAGGCACTCTATAGTATCTGTCTGGTATGGCTGGAGCAGGAGGCAGAGAATCTGGATTTAGACTAGATTCTAAGTAAACATCATCCACAATGTCTAAAACTGGAGGGATAGCAAGTGGTCTGTGTTGGGGGAATAAAAGAAACTCTCGGAGCCTTTTCTATGAGTCGGAGTAGTCCTGACCTTCCCAGTGGAAATGTTTCCTCATGGTATGTAAGGTTTCCCCAAAGGAATAGTCTTCAAGGGGAGAAGCTGAGGGAATGGAATCTTCATAAGGGGGGAAAGGACTAATCCTGTTCCTCAGAGGAGCCTGAGGAAATAGACACTTGATCAGAGGATGCATAATCCTCCCCTTGTCTAGGCCTTTTGTCTGGGGGGGGGGGGGTTGGGAACCCCTGAATAAAGAAATCAAATCTTCAGCCATTTTAAGCATCTGTTTCTTAGGCATGGGGCCTTGAACCGGAGACTGATGTGCAGTCTTTTTTGGTTTTAGAGGAGTCTTAAGCATAGCATAAGATTTTATGGTGAGAGTAGTCGGGTCTGAAGACACCTTCTGAAACTGAAGGCGTTTCCACAGCACCGGCTTCTCCTTCTGCAATGTTGTCGGTAGGGCCTAAAGAAAATGGCTGCGTTGGCCTAGAACTCTCTGCTTGAGAATCCGATGCAGTCTGGGGTTGCGTAGATGCCTCACTGAAAACGGGAGAACCGGCGACCAGCCCAGCCGAGGCCTCGGAGTCTGGCTTGGATTCTAGGCTGCCTGTCTATCTTTGCGTTTTTTATGCACACCGGTAGTCGGTTGCTCCGACGGCATAGTGTAATTAAATTTCCTACCGAAGTAGTGTCGTGCGAAATCAAAGCGTCGCTTTATAGTTCGCTTATTGAACCTAGCACAAAATCGACAACCAGTGACATCATGGTCTGGGCCCAGGCAAGGTATACAATAAGAATGAAAGTCCTTATGAGGTATTTGCTTCCCACAAGAAATGCAATTGTTAACTTTTTCTGACATCGGACTGAGGCAAGAAAAGGTTCCCCAATGGGGTACTTAGCTTTGAAGACTTCGGACTGAAATTCGATTCGAAAATCTCAGGTGTCAGCCGATCGGCACTTGCGAACTGCTTCTGCTTCGGGCACCATGCGGCAAGAAAGACTGAAGAAAATGGCGTCGGATGCCTCATATACCCCTGGCGCACTGATGTTAGGGAAGAAGCGACAGCAACCGACGCCGGACCAAGACTTTGGAATTCAGGCCAACTGCGGGACCGCCTGACGACAGGATAACCCAAGTGTGATGACTGCAGCAGGGTAACACGATGAACATCAGAGATATCAGATTCCTGATCAGAAGAATCAGAAGGAAAATCAGTTCTAGGTCTCTGAGGGGGAAGGCTGGTGTCCCCTAATTAAGGTAATAAGGTCTTCAGCCATTCTAATCATTCGTTTTTGACGCTTGTGGGCCTGAGAATGTGCTTTGGTTGTCTGTTTCCTAGGCGTAGTGTGAAATTTAGGCAGAGAAATTCGGTATTTTTGGCTTGAAACGAAGTTGTCTGTTTGACATGAAAATTGGTAGGCATGAATACACCCCTCAGAAGCTGGTGCCTGCACAGCAGCTCCGGACCCATCCAAAGTAGAGACATCCACAGGTTCCATAGTCGAAGAAGCATCTCGCGGCATACCGGACTCCGAATGGGTTTCAGTAGAGGCCTGCGAATCTGCAGAAGCAGGTATCAGGGGCTGTGAAAGCACCTCACTGAGTATCGGTCTGGCGACTAGATTAACAGTAGCATTGTCGGCAGTTTTGGACCTATGCGGTCTGTCTCTCTTTATCCTTATGTTTTTTCAGAAGATCAGTAGTAGGATGGCTTACCTACACCATTTCGGAGAACGGAGATCGAGAGTGAAAGTATTTAGCTACAAAAATTGCCCGATGGACAGTTCGGGCGTTGAACAAAACAGACAGCGAGGGATGTCGTGGTCTGGGCCTAAACAGGTGACGCAGTAAGAATGAAACTCTCCGAGGTATTTGCTTTCCACAGGCAAGACGATTCATTTTTTCTGACATCAGTTAGAGCAAGAAAAAAGGATCCCCAGTGGGGTACTTATCTTTTAGAAGACTTCAGGTCTGAAACTCGAAAACAAAAATTTCAAAAGTCGGCTGACAAGCACTTGTGAACAGCTTCTGCTTCGGGCACTGCATGGCAAGAAAGACTGATGTAATGGCATCGGCTGCATGTTTTATACCCCTGATGTCATGGAAGAAGCGACAGCATCTGAAGCAGAAATCCCAAGACTCTGGTATTCAGGCCGGCTGAGGGCAACCTGCAGGCAGACAACCCAAATGTGGTGACTGTAACAGTGAATCACGAAGAACATCCTGTAAAGCTAGCCTCTTTTTGATTGATGTGTAGGAGAATTTGGCCTGGGCTCCACTTGCCCTGAATGCATTTGCCTGCCATGTGAGCCCCCCATGCATAGTCTGATGTCTCTATAGTCAGGGTTTGGAAGGCAAGGGGTTGAGTGAAAGGCAGTCCCTTGTTGTGGTTGCATGCTTCTGCCCACCAAAAGAACTCTGCCCTTAGGCAAGGTATGATTGGAATGACTGTTTCCAGGTCCTGAGGATGCTGGCACCAAAGATGTTTTAAGTACCACTGAAGTTTCCACATATACAGTCTTGCATACGGAATTAGCAGAATACATGAGGCCATGAACCCTAGGGCTTGCAGTATTTTCCTTGCAGATAGCTGGGTTTTGGTGGCCATTTTGTTTAAGTAGTTGATCAATTAGACCTGTTTTTTGGAGTGATAAACGCCATCTGTGAAGTTGTGTTCAAACTTGCTTCCAGGAATACAATTTTTTGACTGGGCACCAGTTGTGGTTTCTTTTCGTTGATGGTGTACCCCAATGAAGTGAGGAGGCTTTTTACAAATGCCTGGTGCTGAAGTAGAAATTCCTGACTGTCAGTCTGAATAAGGCAATCATCCAAGTATGGGAAAATTTGGATATTTCCCTGCCTGCAGTATGCAATGGCTGGGGCCAGGCACTTTGTGAATATTCTGGGCACAGTAGATAAGCCAAAGGGAAGTGCAGAGAACTGATAGTGCATTGCCTACCCTGAAGCGTAGATATTTCCTGCAAGACTCGCTTATGGGGATGTGCAGATAAGCTTCTTTTAAGTCTACGTTGACTAACCAGGCATCCTTGGCTAGCATAGGGAGAAGCTGTTGCAGGGTAAGCATTTTGAATTTTGGGACCACCAGAAAGGTGCTAAGAATTGCTGGCTCCAGTATT
Source organism: Protopterus annectens (assembly GCF_019279795.1). Classification (NCBI taxonomy): domain Eukaryota; kingdom Metazoa; phylum Chordata; order Ceratodontiformes; family Protopteridae; genus Protopterus; species Protopterus annectens. The sequence continues at coordinate 1,002,563,938 of NC_056743.1, read as the reverse complement.
GGGCACCAAGAGTCCTCTTTTCTGGGCACCAGGAAAAGTCTGGAGTAGACACCCTGCCCTCTTTGTTCTACTGGAACAGGTTGAATAACTCTGATACTGAGCAGGGAAAGTACTTGCTTTTGAGCCTCTGCCCACTGGTTTGGAGGAAGGTCTGGAAATCTGCTTGGGGTTGGCAGTGAATGGAAGTAGAACCTGTACCCCCAGGGATACAATGTTTAGGACCCATTGGTCCTGAGTAATGGATATCCAGTTTTTTGCATGAAGGGCAAATTTTCCTCCTAGGGACACAAGTAATTGGGCAGGGCTGGGAAGGATAATTGAAGTGTCATTGTGAACTCTTTGCATAAGGGGCGGCTTACCACTCCCTGTTTTTGAGGTGGGAGCACTCCATTGTTTAGATCTCTGCATACTATGAGACTGTAGTCTGGGTGGCCTGTTTCCCCTGGGTTTGGAGTGAGAAGGCCTGGAAGGGGCCGGAAAGGACCAATTTTTACAACAACAATGCCTACTGAATCTAGGTGGCTGCACTTGTAAGAATTCTTTAACAGTTTGCATTGATTTAGCTTTTTCTTCCATCTTTTTAAGAACAACTTCTGCTTTGGTGCCAAACAAACAGTCCTTATTTAAAGGAGCATTTAGTAATTTTGATTTGACATGATCTGGCAGTGTTTGTTCCTTCAGCCAAGCATGCCCTCACAGTACAAACAGTGACTGCAGCCCTGCAAGATGCTTCTAGGGCATCAAATCTGCACTGCAAACTATGCTTACTAACTTGGCTTATAGAATGCATTAACTCTTGTAAATCTTTACTTTCTGCACAATCTGGGAGTAACACCACTTTGTTTAAATAGTTCCATAATATGTTGCTGGTACTTCAACATGTGAAAAAGGCACTTTAATGCCCTGATGGCAAGAGTTGCAGAGGTATATACCCTCTTACCCCAGCTGTCTAAAGCCCTGGAATACCTGTCTGAAGGGGTAGGGTTTTTGGCTGTAGTAGCTTTAATCCCTTTAGGTCCCTGGGAAATGGCCTCTGGACCCGCAGTAGGGTTGTTAAAGAGAAATTTGTGAGAATCGGGTACTCTGTAGTACCTGTCAGGTTTTCTAGGGGCCGGGGGTAAAGTATATGGAGAAAGACTGGATTCCATGAAGACATCATCTACAACATCCAGGACAGAGGGTATAGCTAGAAGCATGTGCTGAGGCAACTCTACAAATTCTTTAAGTCTCTTTTTGGACAGAGGGTAGCCCTGGCATTCACAGAGGAAATGCTCTCTTACAGTATGCAAAGTTACACCAAAAGAAAAATCCTCTGGAGGTGAGGCAGAGGGAATGGATTCCTCTGCATCTGAATCCTCAGAGATTGATAAGGGCATGTCCTGATAATCAGAAGGGTCAGAGTCATCGGACACCTGGTTTGTAGAATCAGAATGAAACTCAGTTATTTGTCTCTTAGCAGGGGAAGGCTGGCTTCCCCTAATTAGGGTAATAAGGTCTTCAGCCATTCTAATCATTTGTTTTTGAGGCATGGGAGCTTGAGCATGCACTTTGGTCGTCGGATTTCTAGGAGTAGTGCGAACTCTGGGCCTGAGAAACTCGGTAGTCTTAGCTAAAAACAAAGTTGTCGGTTTGATTCGAACATCGGTAGGTCAGAATACACCTTCAGAAGCCGGTGCCTGCACAGCGGCTCCAGACCCATCCAAAGTAGTGACATCCGCAGGTTCCATAGTCGAAGAAGCATCTCGCTGCATACATGACTCCAAATGGGTTTCAGCAGAGGCCTGCGAATATGTAGAAGTGGGCATCAGGGGCTGCAAAGGCACCTCAATGAGTACTGGGGGACTGGCGACTAGCTTAACGGAAGCGGCGTCAGCAGTTTTGGACCTATGCGTTCTGTCTCTGTCTTGACTTTTACTTTTTTTCGAAAGATCGGTAGTCAATGGCTTATCGAAGCCATTTCAAAATATGGAGAACGAGGAGAAAAGAATTTAGCGACAAGGATAGCCCGACGAAGAATGGTTTGGGTGTTAAACAAGGCACAAAACCGATGAGGGATGTCGTGGGTCTGGGCCTAAACAGCTGACGCAGTAAGAATGAAAATCTCTATGAGGTATTTGCTTTCCACAGGCAAGACAATTGTTAACTTTTTCTGACATCTTTTATAGCAAGAAAAAAGGATCCCCAAACGGGGTACTTGGCTTTAGAAGACTTCAGGTTTGAAACTTGGAAAATGAAAATTTCAGAAAATGGACTGGCACTTGCAAAATGCTTCTGCTTTAGGCTCCTTCTCGGCAAGAAAGACTGATGTAATGGCGTCGGCTGCCTGTTTTATACCCCTGACGACCTGATGTCATGGAAGAGGCGACAGCATCCAATACAGAAATCCTAAGACTCTGGTATTCGGGCTGAGGACTACCTGCAGGCAGATAACACAAGTATGATGACTGCAAAAGTGAAACACGAAGAACATCAGAAGGACATCATATTTCTTGGGACTGTACTGAGCTGGCAGACAGTATGGATACCCCCTGCAGATCGCTGTCAGAGATGCTGGGTGAGTGGATTGGACTCAATGGGGAGATTGTTTTTACACTGTGATACAGAATCGGAATGGTCTAGAAAATAGTACTGTCTAGGAATTGTAAAGCCTTGCTGAGTCTAATTACGGTGGTTGCCAAATAAGCAATTACTAGAAAATGAAAATCAAAGTCTAGACCAGCTTTATTAGAAGTAATGACTATAGTAACAGAGATAAAACAACTAGAATTGGGATCTTTAGAAAAGGGAAGGAGCAAACTACATAGGAACAAATGGGAATTCTGGGAACAATATATGCAGAGAAGGAATGAGATTAAAGAAGCAGGATTTGAATGAGCCATATGATGCTTAACGGACAATGACTAGCTAGGTAAGTGATGCATAATGTTTGCAACTACAGTTGTTTCAATGGTGTCTGTGATGCATAATGTTTGCAACCAAAGTGGTGTCAATGTTTGTTTTCATTTATATAAAAGTAAAATTGCCTATGTCATATGTGATAATTTAATAAAGATGTTTACTGGGGGAAAAAGAGCATTACTGGCCTTCACACCATTTAGCCAGACTTTATAAAAATGCTTAACAGAACTTAAATGCATTCACACCATGCTGTACAGTCTTATAAAAAAAATACTGGTGTCATCAACCATCCAAACATAGGAAATTAAAATGATATTCTGCAAAGAGCATTTCAATGTACAAATGCAAGGCATACAGTCAGATAACGTCACAAACACTGCTGAACAATGCATATAAAAAGCAAGTAATCTCCACCTTACACAGCTTCCACCACATAAATACTTTCGACTTGCTTCTTAAAATATATGATTAAAAAATAAAGTTACTACTCACCATAACATTATATCTATTTTGTCCACTTTCATTCTTCAACTGATGGGTCTCGGATCCAACTCGGCCACTTCTTCTAGATCTTTGGACCCAAACTAAAGCTCCTCCTTTTACCTATAATGCCCTATCATCCTAACATACCTCAGATCGAGTTTGCTGTCCACAGAAGTCAATGGATAATACCTTAAGAGTACTCAAAGTTGTAGAATAAGAAAAAGCTGGAGCTTAAAGAACAGTTCCCAAAGTGAAACCCTTAGGCCTCTACAGGAGCACAGGAAGTGGGCTAAGAGTGCAGGAAGTTGAGGAAGAATGAAAATGGACACTGCACATGTAAGATTATGGTGAGTACATAAAGTACAGTTGCATACACTTACCATAAATGTAGATGTTCAAGTATTTTCACTGTTGCAGTCATTACATTTGGATTATCTGCTTGCAGATCGCCCTCAGTCGGCATGATTAACAAAGTCTTGGGACCTGCGTCAGTTGCGCTCTCTCTTCTTCCGTGACGTCAGGTCGTCAGGGGTATAAAACATGCAGCTGACGTCATTACATCAGTTTTTTTTGCCCCAGATGTCAGGTGTCCCCCTAATGGAAAGCAATTAAATCTATAAAAATACAAGGTTATACCTCAAACAAAAAAGCAAATACACCAAAAAGCTTTTAAGCATTGAAAAGGAGAGAAAAGGTTTAGCCAAACGAAGTTAGGGGGCTGGAGGGAGGGTAACCAGGACTACAACAGTGAATACACTCTAGCAGCATCTACATTTATGGTAAGTGTACACAACTGTACTATGTCCTTCATGTTTCACTGTTGCAGTCATTACATTTGGGTAGATTCCCAAAGCTAAGGATGGGAGGAGTAATTTAGATAGCATTAGGACCAGCTATAAGGCTCTGCAAAACTGCAGGGGCAAAGCCAGCTCTGGATTTAGAGAAAACTGGCAAATGGTAATGCTTGGTGAAAGTATGTACAGAATTCTAGGTAGCAGCTTCTAGGATGTCCCTGGTAGATATGCCTCTGAAAAAGGCTGCAGAGGTAGATGCAGCCCTGGTTGAGTGGGATCTGATCCCCTGTGGGATAGGTTTTCCATGGAGCTTATAGCAGAATTGAATGCAATGGCCTATCCATTTGGAGATGGTTCGCTTTGAAATAGCCTTCCCCTCACAGTCCCTGCATCAAATTCCACCAGCAGTTGATCAGATTTTCTTTGAGGTTAAGACGTGTCCAAGTAGAAGTTGTCTGTGCACATCTAAGGAGTGCAGTACCTGTTCCCCTTTGTTCTGTGGATTAGGAAAAAAGGTAGGCAAATGAATGGAATGATTAAAGGCCACACTGGATACTACCTTTGGCATGAAAGAAGGATTGGCCCTGTGGGACACCCTTTCCGCATGAAATGATGATGAAAGGCTCCACTGCCATAAGGGCCTGTAAATTTAGATAGCCTTCTTGCTGAAGTGATGGCTAAAAAGGAAGCTGTTTTCCAAGAAAGGAATTTTAAATCTGCAGTAGCAGCTGGCACGAAAGGAGGAAGGGTGAGTTTCTCCAATACAAAGTTAAGGTCCCAGGCTAGAGCTGGAACTCTCCTGGGTGGTCTTGAATTTTTGGCCCCTCTGAGGAACTGCTTGAGCAGTGGAAGAGAGAGGAGGGGAGGTTCTATGTTATAATGAGCTGAAATGGCTGAGGTGAGAATTTTTATTGAGGAAAAAGACAGGCCCTTGTGAAGCATCTCAGTTAACTATTGTAAAGTCTGAGGTAAATTGGGCACTGCTGTGCTCATCCCTTGAGATGGGTTCCAGGCACAGAATCTTTTCCATTTTTCAGCATACGATTTTCTAGTACTAAGCCTCCTTGCCTCTAAAATAACATCCATCACTGGTTTACTGAGGGATGGTAAAGGACAGCTTAGGTAATTAGCCAGGCTGCTAGGTTCAGTGTTCAAAGCTGAGGGTGCAGAATCTGGTTCTCCTGCTGTGACAGCAGGGTAGGAGTCAGAGGCAGGTGCCACAGGGCCAAAAGTGACACACTGCGCAGGAGGGGATACCAGTGTTGGTGTGGCCAGGCTGGTACAATCAAACATCCTTGGTTTGTCTTGTTTGATCTTTAGAAGTACTTTGGAAAGCAGAGACAGAGGAGGAAAGGCATAAACTGATAGGTATTTCCAGCTGAAAGACAGAGCATCCACTTTCCAAGCTTATCTGTGGGGAGTCCTTGCACAAACTTTTTCCAATTGATAGTTCTGGGGAAAGGCAAACAGGTCTATATCTGGGCTCCCCCACTTGCTTATAAACATGTTGTAAATCCTTGGTTCCAGTTTCCACTCGTGTGGATCCACGAGGGTTTTGCTTAGTCCGTCTGCCAGTGTATTTAGTTTTCCTGGAAGGAATTGAGCTTGTAGATGTACTTGGTAGCTCAAGGCTGTGTTCCACAATGCCATGGCTAGTCTGCAGAGGGGTAAGGATGTGTACCCCCCCCCCCCGCTTGTTTATGTACCACATAACAGTGGTGTTGTCAGTCTTTACCATTAATTGTCCTAGAAGAATGTGGTCCTTGAAGGCTGTCAGAGCATTCTGTACAGCTAAAACTTCTTTATGACTGATGTGAAGGTGCATTTGAATTGGGTTCCATTTGCCCTGAATGCACTTCCCTGCCAAGTGCGCCCCCCCCCCAATGCATAGTCTAATGCGTCTGTTGCTAGGGTTTTAGGTGGCAGGTGGTAGTGTGAATGGTAGTCCCTTGTTTTGGTGGCAGGCCTCTGCCCACCAAAGGAACTCAAGGCGTAGACAAGGAATGATAGAAATCATTGCTTCAAGAACCTGAGAATGTTGACACCATAGGCTTTTTAGATAGCATTGTAGTTTCCTCATATGCAGTCTTGCACATGGAATTAGAAGAATGCAGGTGGCCATGAACCCCAAGACTTGTAGTATTTGCCTTGCAGATAGCAGGGTTTTTGTGACCACTTGTTTGAAGTAGGTTGTCAATTGAATTTGTTACTCTGGCGTGAGGAAAGCCATCTGGGAAGTTGTATTCAAGCTTGCTCCCAGGAATATAATTTGTTGACAGGGTACCAGGTGTGATTTCTTTTCGTTTATGGTGTACCCCAGATAAGTTAGCACCCTCTGTACAAAAGCCAGATGATTCAAAAGTATGTCCTGGTTTTCTGCCTGAATCAGACAATCGCCCAGGTATTGGTATATTTGAATATTTCTTTGCCTGCAAAATGCAATGACTGGAGCTAGGCATTTTGTGAATACGCTGGGCTCAGTAGATAAGCCAAAGGGCAGCGCAGAGAACTGATAGCGTGTAGCCTGCTTTGAAGTGTAGGTATCTTCTGCAAGATTCCCTGATTGGGATGTGCAGGTATGCTTCCTTTAAATTTAGTGTTGCCAACCAGGCATCTTTGCTTAGCATAGGAAGCAAACGGTGAAGAGTCAGAATCTTGAATTTTGGAATCACCAAAAAGGTGTTTCGAGTAGGCAGGTCCAGGATAGGATGTCATGGATCGTCTTTTTCTGGGTACCATGAAAAATCTTGAGTAGAAACCTTGTCCCTTTTTCTCTTCTGATATCAGTTGAATAGCCCCTATGCTTAAGAGAGAGAGTACTTGCTTTTGGGCCTCTGCCCACTGCTTTGGAGGTAGATCCGGCCAACAACTTTGAGTTGGTGACGTGCGGAAGTGAAATCTGCATCCTCGAGATACAATATTTAAAACCCATTTGTCCTGGGTAATGAGTCCCCAGTTCTTTGCATGAAGTGTCATCTTTCTCCCCAAAGGGGCAGTCAGTTGAGAAGTGCTTGGAAGTTTTAAAAATAATTCATTGAGACAGTTTACCATGGGGGGAGTTTTATTACTCCCAAATTTGGAAGAGGAGGCCCAGCACTGCTTAGTCCTGTGCATATCCTAGGACTGAATCCAGGGTGCTCTGCTGGATCTGGGTTTGGACTGAGAAGGTCTGGAAGAGGCAGGAAATTACCAATTATTAGAAGGCCAATGCCTACTAAATCTTGAAGGTTGTACTTGTAAAAAGTAACAATTTGCATAGATTTTTCCTCCATTTTTTTAAGAACTTCTTCTGCCTTGTTGCCAAACAGGTGGCCCTGATTAAAGGGAGCATCCAGTAATTTCGCTTTAACATGATCTGGCAAGGACTGCTCCTTAAGCCAAGCCGGCCTTCTAAGTACAGACCCAGTGACCGCAGCCCTGCAAGATGCCTCCAGTGAATCAAAACCACACTGCAATGTATGTTTACCAACTTGTTCAGCAGAATGCATAAAAACCTGTAAATCTTTATTTTCAGCACAATCAGGAATCAACATCATTTTCTGTTTAAGCAATCCAATAATATGCAGCTGATACTTCAACATATGAAACTGGCAATTCAAGGGCCTAATGGCCAAAGTTGCAGAAGTGTATACCTTCTTACTCCATCTTTCCAACGCCATGGAGTCTCTATCAGAGGGGTAGGATTTTTGGCAGTAGTAGCTTTAATGCCCTTGGGTCCCTGTGAAATGGTTTTAGGATCCGCAGAAGGCTTTTTGAAAAGGAACTTGTGAGAGTCAGGAACCCTGTAATATCCATCAGGTTTTCTGGAAGCAGGAGGTAGAGTGTCAGGGGCCATGCTAGACTCATAGGTTCATAGGTTGGTACTAGGCTATCAGCCCTAGGGCCTATACAAGCCTAGCCATAACAATTCCCTGGCTATTTCTTCCCACATTATTTACTTTCCTGGACCCCTGTCTAGCAGGGCGACTGACGTGATCCCTGGGGTGAATTTCCTTTCTCCCATGCAATCGTCAAGGTTCCTCTTGAAGAGGTCCAAAGAGGCACTCTGCTTGACATGTATGGGCAATCTACTCCAGAGTCTGGGGAGTCTCTGGGTCAGGAACCGATCCCTCCAGCAGGTTTTGTTTATTGTGATGGCAAGGTTTAGATCCCTGGAGCGTGTAGCTCTGAGGGATTGGGATTTCTTTAAGTGTAGCATGTCCAAAAGCTCTGGGTTTGACATGGCCTTGCATGTTAAGCAGAGATCGCCTCTGAGTAGACGTTATGTGACAGAGTACAGCTGGAGTATTTTAAGGCGGTCAGCGTAGGGCATCTGCTTTAGGCCTGTGATTCTTTTAGTGAGGTATTTCTGAGGCCTTTCCAGTTGTTGCAGATGTCTTGAGAGGTACATACCAAATGGGGTGTTGTATTCTATAATAGGTCTAATGAGGGATGAGTACAGTGGGACAATGACCTCCTTTTTTCTGGATGAAAAGCCCTTCGTGATGAGGTGTGCCACATAGGATTTCCTGACTGTTGTGGCAATGTGGTTATTGAAGGTGAGACCACTGTCCACCTGTGACCCTAAGTCTATTATCACACTTTCTGTATTTAGTGTACTGCCACCTATATGGTAATTCATGGATACATGTTTTTGCCCAAAAGGGATAACAATACATTTCTTGGCATTGAGCTTGAGCCCATGGCTCTGGCACCAAGCATCTGTTTCTGTAAGGCCCTTTTGTAGAGTATCCACATCATTTGGGGATTCAATAATGGCTCCCAGTTTGCAGTCATCTGCAAACTTTGTTAACCAGAGTCCCTTAGTGTTGACCTGTACTTCAGAGAAGTAGATGCCAAACAAGAGCGGCCCCAGGAGCGAACCCTGAGGTACTCCACTTGTCTGGAGCTGGATTTGGAGTCGGCTACTTTTACAGTGTGGGTTCTATCAGTAAGCCATTTAGCAACCCATTGGGTGACATAAGGATTAATGCCCAACTTAGTAAGTTTATCTATGATTCCAGAGTGGGGGATGGTGTCAAAGGCCTTGGCAAGGTCTAGATAGGCTGTGTTGACCACCTTACCCTTGTCCATGGCTCTGGAGACTGATTCAAAGAAGTCAATCAGGTTCAGGAGACAAGATCGGCCCTTCACAAACCCAAACTGGGTGGGATCCAGTGTTTGAAGGTTGCCAATGTCTTTGTTTATAAGTTCCATGATAATACGCTCCATGGCCTTGCAGATAAGGCTTGTCAGACTGATGGGACGGCAGTTTCCGGGATCCAAGGTGGATCCCCCCTTGTGGATTGGGATAACTGTAGCTCTGCTCCACTCAGTGGGCACGAAACCTGAGGTGAGGCTATGATTAAACATGACACTTAGGTGATGTGCCAGTTCACATTGTAGTTCATGTAGTACACAGCCAGGGATGTCATCTGGTCCAATGGATGCTGTATTCTTGGCTTTAGAGAGTGCGTTTTGTACCTGTGTGGCCGTTATTACTGGAATTTGGAAATCTCCCGGTATTGAGATGGGCCATTTAGGGGGTGAGAGGGGGGTGAAGTTGGCATTGAATCGATCTGCCAGGATATTGGCAATATCCTTCGGATCAGTATATTTAATGCCATTCTGTTTTAGCTCAGAGCAGATCCGAGCATTGCCATTTAGATTCTTGACATAGTTATAGAATGCTTTGTGGTTGTCTTTGGAATCTTTGGCAATTTTATTTTCGTAACTAGCTTTGGAGGATTTTATGAGGCATCTCAGTTTCTTACTGAGGCTAGTAAGGGAGTTTTTGCATCCTGGGATTTTCTTCTTTTCTGCAAAGTTTCTTCCTTTTGTTGTAAAGTTTGTTTATGGCAGGGGACCACCAGATTGGCTTCCTTTTTTTGGATGAGAGCATTTTGGTTCTATTTGGGATGGCACGATTCATGCATGAGTGGATGTGCTCGTACAGTGCCTTAGTGTAGGATTCAGCAGTTGAACTTTCAGTTCCGTCTGCATGGGTGTCATGAAGTTTGTCACTTCTGACTTGAGTAGCATGAAGTTGGCTTTGGAGAAGTTTTATGGTGGTTTCTTTACTGGGGTGGGATGTGGATGTTAAGGGTGATTAGCTTATGGTCAGACCTGACTAACGAGGGGTGACCATAGGTATGGAGCATTGATTTCCCATGTTGATAATGACCAGGTCTAGGATATTGGAGCCCCTGGTGGACTATGGATTAGTTGATCCAGGGCGTTGGAATTTATGAATTCCAAGAACCATTGCGCAAAGGTGTTGGGATATGAGTAGTTTTCCCAGTTAATGGCAGGGTAGTTAAAATCACCCAGTATTAGGGTGTTTGGTTCTATCTTAATATTTTCCAGTATGTTTAGAAAGGTGTAGTGAGAATCTTGGGGTATGGTGGGGGATCTGTAGCAAGCTACAATTTGGATTGCAGTCTTACCTAGTGTTAGTTGCACTTGGAGAATTTCAGACACATTGTGTTGGCCGACTAGCCTGGTGGTGTGAATATCCTTGGTGAATATTGACACTCCTCCACCTTTAGTGTTTCGGCCCTGGTTTGGTGGTCGAAAAGTGTGAAAAGGAGTCATCAACATTGTCCAGTACAGGAGGTATAGCTAAAGGCCTGTGCTGGGGCAGGAGTAAGAAATCCCTAAGCCTCTTATTAGAATCAGAGAAATCCTGACTTTCCCAACAGAAAAGCTCCCTCAGAGTATGCAAGGTTTCACCAAAAGAGAAATCCTCTGGGGGAGAAGCAGAGGGAATGGAGTCTTCAGCATCAGAATCCTCATAGGTAGCTAAGGGTAAATACTGGTCATCAGAAGAAACAGAAATTTCAGAATCCTGGTCAGAAGTATAAGCAAACTCAGTCCTAGGTCTCTTAGAGGGGGGAAGGTTGGCTTCCCCTGATTAAAGTAATAAGGTCTTCAGTCATTCTTATAATTTGTTCTTTAGGCAGAGAGGCCTGACCATGCGGTCTGGGCGCCAGTTTTCTAGGCATGGTTCGAGTTTTAGGCCTTGAAGAAGATGGCGCCGGTTTAATATGCAAGTCAGTAGGCCTGAATACACTCTCAGAAGTTGGTACCTGCACAGCGGCTCCAGACCCATCCAGGATATTGACATCCACAGGTTCCACAACTGAAGCATCTCGTGGCATACTGGACTGCGAATGGGTCTCAGTAGAGGCCTGAGAATCTAAAGTAGCGGGTATCAGAGGCTGCGAAAGCACTTCACAGAGTACGGGCGAACCTGGCGGCCTGTCTTTATCTTTGCGTTTTTTTGGAATGTCGTTAGTCGAATGGCTTACCGAAGACATACCAGGATAATTGAACAGAGCACCAAAAAATTTAGAAGCGCAAATATACCGACGACGGACAGTTTGTGGTTTAAATAAGGCACAAAACCGACAGCGAGGTACATTGTAGTCAGGGCCTAGGCAAGGAATACAGTACGAATTAAACTCTTTATGAGATATTTGCTTTCCACAAGAAATGCAATTATTTACTTTTACTGACATTGGTTTAGAGCAAGAAAAAGTTTCCTCAACAGCGTACTTAGCTTTTAGTTGAAGACTTCGGTACTGAAACTCAAAAACGAAAATTTCAGGAGTCGGCCGATTGGCACTTGCGAAAGTACAGTTGTGTACACTTACCATAAATGTAGATGTTCAAGTGTATTCACTGTTGCAGTTCATTACATTTCGGTAATCTGCTGGCAGGTTGCCCTCAGTCGGCCTGATTAATAAAGTCTTGGGTCCTGTGTCGGTTGCTGTCCCTTCTTCCATGTTGTCACGGGTATAAAACATGCTGCCGATGACAATACATCAGTTTTTCTTGCCCCAGACGTCAGGTGCCCCCCAAATGGGGAGCAAAAAATATATATAAATAATTTAAAACACAAAAAATTATACCTCCAAACAAAAGCAAATACACCAAAAAGGCTTTTAAGTGTAGTAAAAGAAAGTATAGGCATAGTAAGAGAAAAAACAGGGGGCTGGAGGGAGGGTAACCATGACTGCAATGACTGCAACAGTGAATACACTCGAACATCTACATTTATGGTAAGTGTACACAAAGTACAGTTGTGTACCTACCATAAATGTAGATTTTCGAGTGTATTCAATGTTGCAGTCATTACACTTGGGTTATCCTGCTGGCAGGCTACCCGCAGTTGGCCTGAATTCCAAAGTCTAGGTCTGGCATCAGTTGCTGTCGCCTCTTCCCTGACATCAGTGCGCCAGGGGTATAAAAGATTCAGCCAATGCCATTTTCTTCAGTTTTTCTTGCCCCAGATGTCAGGTGCCCCCAAATTGGTAGGCTAAAAATTATGCCAATAAGTATGCATGCACTAAAAAAAACATTTCCTTCATCTACAAGCAAATACACCACATAGGTTGTATAGGAAAGAGAAGTAGAGATAAGTCCCAGCAAAGAAAATGTGGGATGGTGGGTGGGTAACCTGGACTGCAACAGTGAATACACTCGAACATCTACATTTATGGTAAGTACACAACTGTACTATGTTCATCGTGTTTTACTGTTGCAGTCATGACACTTGGTTTGAATCTCAAAGCTGAGGTTGGGTGGCTGGGTCTAAATTGGATTAGGAGAGGCTATAAGGCACTGCAGAACTGCAGTGGCAAAGCCTGCTCTGGATTTAGAGTAGAGAGGTAAGTGGTAGTGCTTGATAAAAGTGTGCACTGAACTCCAAGTTGCAGCCTCTAAAATGTCTTTGGTTGGTACTCCTCTGCAGAAGGCTGCTGAAGTGGCTGCTGCTCTGGCTGAATGTGGCCTAATGTCCTTAGGCACTGGTTTGCCATGTAGTGAATAGCAGAAACAAATGCAGTGGCCTATCCATTTTGAAATAGTCTGCTTTGAGATAGCCTTTCCTTGTGAACCAGCAGCATATGCCACTAAGAGTTGCTCAGTCTTTCTGAAAGCTTTAGTTCTGTCCAAGTAGAAGCGTAGCTGTTTGTGTATGTCCAAAGAATGCAGAAGTCTCACCCTTATTCTGTGGGTTTGGATAAAAAGTAGGCAAATGAATGGTTTGGTTAAAGGCCACACTGGACACCACCTTAGGCATGAATGTCAGATTCGTCCTCAGAGAAACCCTGTCTGGATGGAAAATGATAAAAGGTTCCACAGCCATGAGTGCCTGTAACTCTGAGACTCGTCTTGCAGAGGTTATTGCTAGGAGCAGAGCTGTTTTCCAAGATAAGAACTTTATTTCAGCTGTATTGTCTGGCTCAAAAGGCAGCAGTGAGAGTTTTCCAAGACATAATTGAGGTCCCATGCAGGTATTGGTGCTCTCCTTGGAGGTCTTATGTTTTTGGCCCTTCTGAGGTACTGCCTTAGCAACGGATGACAAAAAATAGGTGGTTCTGTATTGTAATGAGCTGAAATGGCAGAGGCATGGATTTTAATTGACGAAAAGGATAGGCCTTTGTCCAGCATCTCAGTTAGGTATTGTAAAATCTGAGGAATATTTGGTACAAACGTGTCAATTCCTTGTGCCTGGTTCCAAGCACAGAATCTTTTCCATTTTTCTGCATAAGATTTTCTGGTACTGGGCCTCCTGGCCTCCAAAATAACATCCATCACTGCTTTAGAGAGAGGTGTGTTCTGAATGGCTACATTATCTGCCATGCTGCCAGATTTAGGGTCCTGAGTTGGCTGTGCAGGATCCGATTGTTTCGCTGGGTCAGTAAGTGAGGAATTAGAAGTAATGTCCAGACTGGGCTTTGAGACAAGCTCTTTAGGATTGGGTACTAGTGCTGGCAGGGCCAGTCTGGGGCAATCAGAATAATTTTTGGCTTCTCGTCTGACCTTTAGGAGTACCTTGGGGAGGAGAGGCAGAGGAGGAAAGGCATACACTGTAAGGGTTTTCCAGCTGTATGATAGAGCATCCACTTTTCATGCTTGCTTGTGCTAAGTCCTTGTCCAGAATCTCAGTAGTTGGCAGTTGTGAGGGGAGGCAAACAGATCTATGTCTGGGCATTCCCATTTCTTTGTTATCATGCTGAAGACTTGTGGATCCAGTTTCCACTCATGGGGATCCGTGAGGTTTCTGCTTAGTTAGTCTGCCAGAGTATTTTTCTTTCCGGGCAGGAATTGTGCTTGCAGGTGTACTTGATAAGTCAATGCTGTGTCCCACAAAGTCATGGCTTGTCTGCAGAGGGGGTAGGAATTTGTGCCTCCCTGCTTGTTTATGTACCACATGACTGTAGTATTGTCTGTCCTTATTAGCAGTTGTGGATCCTTGAAAGCTGTCAGGGCATTCTGAACAGCTAGCATCTCTTTGATATGAAGATGCATTTGGCTTGTGGGCCATAGGTTCATACTAGGCTATCTGCCCTAGGGCATTTATAGGCCTAGCCAGAGTGTGTTTGGCTTTCGCCACCCATTTTAAATGAATTTTGCTATGCCCTTTTTCAAGGTTAGTATATTGTGCCTCTTGTCTAACAGTCACACAGAAGTGATACCCGGGGTAAACCTATCTCCCATCCACTCATCAAGATTCCTCTTGAAGAGAGTCAATGAGGGACTCTGCCTAACCTGAACTGGGATTTTATTCCAGAGTGAAGGGAGCCTCTGGGTTATGAATCTGTCCCTCCAGCATGTCCTATTTATTTCAGTGCTGAGGTTCAAGTCTCTCGAGCACGTAGCTCGATGGGATTTGGATTTTCTGAGGTGCAGCATGTCCATTAATTCTGGGTTGGACATGGCTTTATACGTCAGGCACAGATCGCCTCTGAGCAGGCGGTATGCCACTGAGTAGAGCTGGAGTTTCTTTAACCGGCAGCATATGGCATCTGTTTGAGCCCTTTGATCCTCTTGGTGAGGTACTTTTGGGGTCTTTCCAGTTGTTGCAGGTGTCTGGTAAGGTACATCCCAAAAGGGCGTTGTACTCAATTATGGGCCTGATGAGTGATGAGTAAAGAGGCACGATGACCTCCCCTGATCTAGATGTGAATCCCTTCATGATTAGGTGGGCTATATAAAATGTTTTTCTAACCACATTGGCCACGTGGTTGTCAAATGAGAGATTGCTATCAACTTGGGTCCCCAGGTCCCTAATTACTTCTTCCGTACTTAATGGATTACCACCTATGTGGTAATTTGTGGGCACTTTGTTTTTGCCAAAGGGGATGACTATACACTTTCTTTTTGGCATTTAGCTTGAGGCCATGGCTCTGGAACCAGTTGTCTGTTTCTATGAGGCCTTTTTGTAGGATGCTTGTGTCGGCTGGAGAGTCTATTATGGCGCCCAATTTGCAGTCATCTGTGAACTTGGGCAGCCACAGTCCTTCCATGTTAGCTTGTACCTCCGAGAAATATATACTGAACAAGAGAGGTCCCAGGACTGAGCCTTGTGGGACACCACTTGCAACTGGTTTGGAGTCTGATATGGCTCCAGCAATTCTAACCATGTGGGTTCTGTCCTTGAGCCAGTTTGCAACCCATCTAGTGACATAGGGGTTTATATTTAAGCTGGTGAGCTTAAGTATAATGCCTGAGTGGGGTATTGTATCGAAGTCTTTTGCAAGGTCCAGGTAGGCTGCGTGGACCACCTTCCCCTCGTCAATGGCCTTGGTGACTGTTTCAAAGAAATCAACCAGGTTTAAGAGGCAGGATCTGCCCTTAACAAAGCCGAACTGGGTAGGATCCAGTGTCTGTAGGTTCCCAATATCTTTATTTATGAGGTCCATGATGATCCTTTCCATAGCTTTGCAGACCAAGCTAGTCAGGCTTATGGGGCGATAGTTTCCAGGATCCGCTGAGGCACCACCTTTATGGAGAGGGACCACTGTTGCTGTACGCCACTCTTTGGATCCATATCCTGTAGTAAAGGCTGAGATTGAACAGTAGTTTTATGTTTGGGTTTAGTTCTTCTTGGAGTTCATGTAGGACGCAGCCCGGGACACCGTCTGGTCCCACTGATGCTGTGTTTTTTGCTTTGGAGAGGGCGGCTCTTACCTGAGCATCTGAGATGTCAGGAGGGCAGCACTCTCCTGGGATAGATATTTGCCCTTTTGGTGGGGAAGGGAGGAGAAGTTTGCGCTGAACCTGTCAGCTAGGATGTTGGCAATGTCTGTGGGTTCGGTGTATTTTTTGACATTTTGGACTAATTCTGAGCATCTCTGGGAATGCCCACCCAGGTTCCTAACATAACTAAAGAAACCCTTGTGATTATCCTTAGTGTCCTGTGCAATTTTTCTCTCAAAGCTGGCCTTTGACGATTTTATGAGTGCCCGTAGTTTTTTGCTAATACTGATCAGAGATGACTTCCCTTTTTGGGATTTTGCTCTATCACGTAGTAGCTTCCTCCTTCTATTGTATAGTTTGTTTATGGCTGGGGTCCACCAGACAGGACGCCTAACTTTGGAGGATTGGGTCTTAGTTTTATTTGGGATTGCATGATTCATGCATTCCTGAAGGTGTTCACAGAATGCGTTTATAAAGGATTCTGCGGTCTGGGCCGTATTTTCCACAGGCACGGGGGCTTTGAAGGATTCCACCTCGGTTTTGAGGAGTGTGAAATTTGCTTTATAGAAGTTTTTCACTGTGGTTTTCTGGGCAGGGGCTGGGGTCGGGATCTGAATATCTAGTGAGATTAGTTTATGGTCTGATCTTACCAGTGAGGGATACACTTCTGGTCTGGAGCACAGAGTCCCCATGTTGGTGATGATCAGGTCCAGTATGTTTTCCCCTCTTGTGGGAGTGGCAACAAGTTGTTCCATAGCATTTGAGTTTATAAATTCTAGGAACCTTCGGGCTAGGGTGTTGGAACTAGAGTAATGCTCCCAGTCTATGTTAGGGTAGTTGAAGTCGCCCAATATAATGGTGTTTGGAGAGACCTTCATATTTTCCAGTGTTCTCAGGAAGGCCGAGTGGGGTTCCTGGGTTTGGGGGGGTGGTCTGTAGCAGGCTATAAACTGGAAGGCAGTTTTACCCACTGTTAGTTGCACATGGATAGTCTCTGATGCTTCGTGCTGTGCCACCAACCTGGAGGTGTGGGTATCTTTGACGAATATCGATACTCCCCCTCCTTTTATGGTTCGGTCCAAGTTTTGGGGCCGAAAAACATGGCATGAGGTATAACCTGGTAGTGCTGGGGTGCTCTCGGGAGCCTTGAACCAGGTTTCTGTTACTGCACAGATATCAATGTTCTCCATGCTAAGGAGAGTTTCGAGTGTGTGCATCTTGAGGTTTAGACTTCTGGCATTGAGTAGCATTACTCTTAGTTTCTTATCCCTTGTGATACCTATGGAGGTGGGTTTGTCTTTTGAGCCTTGCCTAAAAAAGGCACTATAGGGGTGGCAAGAGCCTTTGCCAATATCCAAAAGCCCAGGGGTGACAGGTGCAAGCCGTCCCTAGCGAAGCATCGTGGCTTGTCGAGCATGTCATCCCAGGCAGGCAGGCATTGGATCCCCTTTGAATGACACCGATACTTAAGCCAATTGTTGAAATTGATCATCTTGTCTTCATATTGTGGCATCATTCTTGGTGAGGGTAAGATGCTACTCAAGGTCAGGGTCATACCCGCCTGGGCTACATGCTCAGAGAGCTCCTCTATGTCTCTTTTCATGCAGTCCAGGGAGGTACGTCTCAGGTCATTCACACCAGCATGGACAATGACCGAGTCATATTTGCACTTGCCTTGGAGTGACCCGAGTGTTTGTGTTATGTGGCAGATCCTAGTGCCCGACAGGCAGCTCGCCGTGACCCTCCCCTTGTTCAGCCTGGTGAGCGGGACGTCAGTGTGCCTTACGATAGAGTCACCTATTACAAGTGTATCAGGTGTGTTGTTTAGCCTTAAGGGCTGTGACTGTTCAGCACACTGGCTTTGTGAGCTATGTGTTGCACGTGTTTTGTTTTGGGGTAGCCGTTGCTTGGGTGTCTGCTTTGGAGGTCTCTGCTGCTTAGGCAGATTTTTATTTAGAGCCTCCAAGTATGTTATGTGTTTGGTTTGCTGTCGTGGTAGGTCTATGTGAGACTGGAATTGTAGTGAGTGTGGTTTCCTTCTCCTCCTGACTGGTTACGCCAGTACTGAGTTGAGAGAGCTTAGCCTCCAGTTTGGCTATATGGTTGCATCTCTCACGTGTTAGAATTTGTTGGGAGGAGGACAGGGTTGTCTGTGTACATGAGGCAGTTGTAACATTGCCTCAAGATTCCCAGATTCACCAGCTGGACCGGAGAGGAGATTGACAACTGACCTTTGGACATGCTAGAATAGTATTGGGAATTACTTTATAATTGAAAAAAAGGGCCAATGGGGAACAAAGTACTCAAGGGGAGTTTGTGAGGGTGTAGTGCTTTTAATTTTTTTAGTGCTGACTTATATAATTGCATTAGTGAGCAAGTGCAGGCTTTAGAGTGGGAATAGGGTGTTTATTATGAGAACTAGATCAGTTCTAAGGGAAAAAGTGAAGAGCAGACTTTGTGGAGCCGAGAATGGTTTAAACCCAATTAAGCGGTGCTGCGCTATGCGCAAAATCACGCAAAGCCGCGATAAAGCGAGTTTTATATAGGGGGACTTGAAAGAGCGGGAAATTGGCCCAAAACGGCTAAAAGACTACCAGATTCTTGTGCTGGGAACACTCCTCCAGGGATAGATAGTCTGCTCCAAGCTCCCCACGGCCACTGGTGAACAAAGAAGCCTCCCCTTTATCCAAGAAAGGAAATGGGCAACACAGGAACTTTCCAAAAGTCCAGAATACAGCAAAGCCTGTATTTGGACTACTCTAGGTCAGGAAAGACGGGAAACAAGGAAAATTGTTTTGTTTCTTTTTTGCAACAAACAGCAGGAAAATGCAATAAATATGTAACACAGGCTAGCGCACTTGTGTGTGCAGCCTCAACAAGTAAATGCAACAAACAGGACAAACTTTAAAAGTGCAGGTGCAAAAACAACTTTAACAGTTTAAAACAGTTCAAGAAGCAAAAATACTTGCAGTTTAGCTAGATCGGACAGTCGCCCAGGTAGTAGCAGGAAAAAAAAAACACTTATCAGGTTAGCAGTCGCTCTTTTAGCCTCTCTGCTGCTAGCACCACTCTGCAGGACCACGAGGAGCTTGGCTGAGTAGTAACAAGCGCACAAACCGCGCCAAAGTGGGTTTTATACAGGGGGACTTGAAAGAGCTAGAAACAGGCCCAAAACGGCCAATAGACTACCAGATTCTTTCCTGCCATGTCTGATGCATCTGTTGTTAATGACTGCCTGGCTGTGGGTAGGGTGAATGGCTGTCCCTTGTTGTGGTGACAGGCCTGTGACCACCATTGAAATTCCCGTTGCAGGCAAGGAATGAGGGTAATTAATGTTTCCAGGCTGTGACAATGTTGAGTCCAAACACTTTTTAGATACCACTGTAGTTTCCTCATATGCAGTCTGGCATATGGAATTAGCAGAATGCAGGATGCCATGAAGCCCAAATGCCTGCAGAATTTTTCTTGCAGATAACTGGGTCTTTGTTGCCAACATTTTGAAGTAAGTAGTCACTTGCCTTTGTCTGGCGTGAGATAAGTTGTATTTAAGCTTGCACCGAGGAATATTATCTCTTGAGAGGGTACTAGTATTGATTTATTTTCGTTTACTGTGTACCCTAAGCATATTAATAATCTTTTTACAAACGCCAGATGCTTTAGTAGAATGTCCTTGTTCTCTGCTTGAATAAGGCAGTCGTCCAAGTAAGGATAGATTTGAAATCCTCTGTCTGCAAAATGTGATTACTGGTGCCAGGCATTTTGTGAAGACCCTGGGCGCAGTAGATAAGCCAAAGGGCAGTGCAGAGAATTGGTAGTGCATTGAGCCAGCTATGAATCTGAGGTATCTTCTGCAAGATTGTCTGATTGGGATATGCAGGTATGCCTCTTTTAGGTCCAAAGTTAAAAGCCAAGCCTTCTTGCCCAGCATGGGCAGAAGCTGCTGCAGAGTCAACATTTTGAATTTTGGGACGTCCAGAAATGTATTTAGAATAGACAGGTCCAGTATTGTCTCCAGGCTTTGTCCTTTCTGGGTACCAAGAAAAGTCTTGAGTAAAATCCTTGTCCCTGCTCCTGCTGTGGTACTTGCTGAATGGCCCTCATGTCCATGAGGGATGAAACTTGTTTTTGTGCCTCTACCCATTGTGTGGCATGTCTGGCATACCTTTTGCCCTTGGCAGGGTGTTAAAGTGGAACCTGTATCCCTGGGACACTATATTCAAGACCCATTTGTCCTCGGTGATCATGTGCCAATTTTGAGAAAAAAGTGCTAGTTTTCCCCCTAAGGAGGCTGCCAGCAGATAAGTGCTTGGTGCTGGCAGAGAAAAGTCATTGGGACTGTTTCCTGTATGGCTGTGATTTGTCTTCTCCGCTTTTGGAGGTAGAAACGCCCCATTGTTTAGGCCTGTATGAGCTCTGGGGCATCTGTATCGGCCTCTTTGTGGCCTGTCTTGACACTGAAAAGGACCAATTCTTTGTTGGCCAGTTCCTGCTAAATCTTGTTGGCTGTACCTGTAAGAAATCCTTTACTGTTTGCATAGATTTCACTTTGTCCTCCATTTTCTTCAACATCTCCTCTGCTTTAACACCAAATAAGGCATCATGCTGTAATGGAGCATCTAATAATTTTGCTTTAACATGATTAGGCAGATTCTGTTCCTTTAACCAAGCATGCCTCCTAATGACAGAACCCGTAACTGCGGCCCTGCAAGAGGCCTCCAGAGAATCAAAAAGTACAGTTTTGTACCTACCATAAATGTAGATGCCCGATAGATATGCAACTGCAGTCCTTACATATGGGTTGTCCTGCCTCAAGCAGCCCTTCGGTCGGCCGGATTCCAAAGTCTGGGTCCGGCATCGGCTGATGTCGCCTCTTCCCCGACGTCAGAGCGACTGGGGTATAAAAGCATCAGGCGACGCCATCTTCTTCAGTGTTTCTTGCCGCGCGGTGCCCAAAGCAGAAGCAGTTCGCAAGTGCCGGTCGGTCAGCTCCTGTGTTTTCAGTTACCGAAGTAATCAAAAAGCTAAGTACCCTGTTGGGGAACCTTTTCTTGCCTCAGCCGATGTCAGATAAAACTGCAAAAGTTAATAACTGTTTGTCTTGTGGTAAACAAATACCTCATAAGGACTTCCATTCTTACTGCCTTCCCTGCCTTGGCACAGACCACGACGTCTCGGCCTGTGCTTGCTTCGGCTGAAGCAAGAAAAGGTTCCCCAACGGGGTACTTCGCTTTTTGATGACTTCGGTAACTGAAAACACAGGAGCTGACCGACCGGCACTTGCGAACTGCTTCTGCTTCGGGCACCGCGCGGCAAGAAAGACTGAAGAAGACGGCGTCGACTGATGTTTTATACCCCAGTTGCTCTGACATCGGGGAAGAGGCGACATCAGCCGACGCCGAACCCAGACTTTGGAATCCGTCCGACCGAAGGGCTGCCTGAGGCAGGACAACCCATATGTAAGGACTGCAGTTGCATTCTTGAAGGACATCCACATTGCAATGTATGCTTTTCCCACTTGTTCAGTTGCATGCAATAAATTTAGAAGTTATGCACCTACCATAACGTTCCATGTTAGTTGTCTTCTCTTGCCTTCTTTCTTGCTGGATGGGTTCGGAGCCGATCCTCGGCTCCGACTCGGCACTTGCTAAGCTCGAGAGTCACTTTTACCAGCTCGAGGCAGCCCCATATCCCATGATGCAAGGCGGTAAATACCCAGATCTCGTTTGGACCTAGAGGGAAAACTACCTAGCATAAAAACATTCCACTAAGGAAAGAAGAGCAAATAGCCTAAAAAGGCTGAACGGGGAAACCAGATAACTAAACTAGAACTAACTGGTGCCCAAAGAAACAAAATCTTTCAGAGCCAAGGGAGATCAAGGTCTATCCAGGCAAGGGGGCAGGAGGGAGGGTCGCAAGAAAGAAGGCGAGAGAAGACAACTAACATGGAACGTTATGGTAGGTACATAACTTCTAAATGTTAAGTTGTCTATCTCGCCTTCATTCTTGCTGGATGGGACCGCGTCCCTAGCACCTCTATCCTGGGTGGCTCAATGGAACAGACTCTTGAGAACTGTGGAACCAAAACTGGCTCTATCCCTGGAGGCCAAATCCAATTTGTAATGAGAAACAAAGGTATGAGGAGTGGCCCAAGTGGCTGCTGCACAAATAGTATCTAAGGGTAGCCTAGCCTAAAAGGCTGTAGAAATGGCTAGGCCTCTAGTGGAATGTGCCTTTGGTTTTGAGCACAGCTGTTTGCCCCTAAGTTGATAAATGTCAGAAATGGTGGAAGATAGCCATCTAGACAAGGTCACTTTGGAAACAGGGAGGCTTTTCTTATTTTCAGCATAAGAAAGAAAGAGCTGATCAGACTTCCTGAATTGTTTTGTTCAATCCAAATAATATCTGAGTTGGCGGTGAACATCAAGATAATGTAATTTTTGTTCCGATCTGTTGGAATAATTAGGAAAAAATACAGGGAGATCAATGGATTGATTTAAATTCGTTTTTGAAGCAACCTTGGGCAAAAAGGATGGATTAGTTCTCAAGGATACTCTGTCCTTGTGGAAGACCAAATATGGGGGACGAACAGAGAGGGCATAAAGTTCTGACACTCTCCTAGCCGAGGTTATAGCGACAAGGAAGAGTGTCTTCCACGAAAGAAACTTTAGAGAGCATGAAGCAGCTGGCTCAAAAGGAGGAAGAATTAAGGATGACAGCACTAGATTTAGGTCCCATTGAGGAGGAGGACTCCCAACAGGAGGTTTGAGGAGAAAAACTCCTTTCAGAAAAGCTCTACAAAGCTTGTGGGACATAATGTTGTGATCTGCAAAGCCGACATGAAAGTTCGAGACTGCAGCCAACTGAACTTTGACCGTGGAAGATGAAGAACCCAAGTGAAAGATTTCCGCAAGAAAATCCAAAACTGCATGAACAGGGGCAGTAAAGGGATCTATGTTCATTAATTTCGCCCAAAGGGAGAAACGTTTCCACTTGCTAGAGTAAATCCTTCTAGTAGAGGATTTAAGGGAAGCCACTATGATATCCCTAACAGGGTTAGAGATCATAGGAAGCCTGGCTAAGGAAGGAAGTGGAGCAACCAAGCTGTGAGGTTGAGAGAAGGAATGGACCGGTGCAGCTGACCCGATTGGTGGATCAGAAGATCTGGCACTGGGTCCAGATGCCACGGCTGCACCAAAAGATGACGATGAAGGAACGGAAACCAAATTTTTCGAGGCAAATACGGGGCAATGAGAATCATTTTGGCTCTCAAAACGGTAGCTTTCTGGAGTACCTGTGGTATCAATGGAAAGGGAGGAAAGGCATAAAGAAGTCCCTGGGGCCAATCTTGGGTAAGAGCGCCTCTGGGGATGGCCGAAGTGGGAAGAGAGAGAAGAAGGCTGGGCATTTGCTGTTTTGGGGAGTAGCAAAAAGATCGCAACATGGGCGGCCCCACTTCTGAAAAATCTCCTCCACTATAGATTGCTCGAGAGACCACTCGTGAGGCATGAGTATAGCTCTGCTCAATCTGTCCGCTAAAAAGTTGGTTTTCCCAGGGATATGCGTTGCTACCAGAAACCGATGAGAGGAGATCGCCCATTGCCAAAGTCTGAGAGCCTCTCGACACAAGGGGTAGGACTTGGTTCCGCCCTGCTTGCTGATGTACCACACTAAGGACATGTTGTCCATGTGAACTGCAATCGTTCCCAAGGGAAGAAAGTCGTTGAGGGCTTGCAACGTTAAAAGCACTGCTCTCATCTCTAGGACATTTATGTGCAGGTGGTATTCGAACGGTTGCCACGTCCCATGAACCATCCTGCCCTGATAATGACCCCCCCCACCCGATCAGGGAGGCGTCCGTAGTGACTGTGGCTACCGGGGCCGGAGAAACAAAGAGTCTGCCCTGATGGACCTGGGGAGAAGAAATCCACCAGGATAGGTGGTTTTTGCAAGTTTGTGTCACCAGAATCTGGTGATGCATGGGAAGCTGTTGGAAGGACCATTGGGTGAACAACATCCATTGAAGGAGACGCATGTAAAAACGGGCCAAAGGAAGGAGAGTAATGGCAGCTGCCATGAGGCCCAATACTTTTAGTGCCAGTCTGGCTTGCACCTTCTTGCTGGCAAGGATGATCCGCACATGGTTTTGGATATCTAGGATTCTCTGGCTTGTGAGGTTTGCTGACATCCGAACAGTGTCTAAATTTGCACCTATAAAAGTAATAGACTGGCAGGGCAATAAGGAGGATTTTTCGTAGTTGATCGAAATTCCTAATTGAGTGCAGAGATTTAGGGTGTAATCTCTGGCTTGGAGAAGTTGATGCCTGGTGGTGGCTGAGAGGAGCCAGTCGTCGAGATACGGAAACACCTGGAATCCTTGACGTCTCAGGTGAGCCGTGACCACTGCCATGCATTTGGTGAACACTCTAGGGGCTGTAGTGAGACCAAAGGGCAGGGCTCTGAATTGAAAATGACTGGACCCCAGCCGAAAGCAGAGAAACCTTCTGGAGCGTCTGTGGATTTTTATGTGATAGTACGCATCCTGAAGGTCTATTGAGCACATCCAGTTGTCTGTGCCTAAGAAGGGCAAAATCGATTGAAGTGTGACCATCCGACATCTTGTCTTTTTCACAGACTTGTTGAGTCTGCTGAGGTCCAATATTGGTCTCCAATCTCCCGTCTTTTTGGGAACCAAAAAGAACCTTGAGTAGATTCCGGGCTCGGAATGGTCTGTTGGAACTGGCTGAATGGCCCTTTTTTGTAGAAGCTTTGATGCTTCTGATTTTGCGATTTCCCTTAAACCGGGTGGAACATCTGGAAGGGAATTTTTGTGAGTGAAGGGACCTTCCTCAAAAGGAATCTTGTAACCCTCGGATATGATCGACTGTACCCATTTGTCTTGTGAAAGGGAAAGCCAGGCTTCTGGGTACAGCGATAATCTTCCCTCGACTGCCTCCAAGGATGGACAGTCGAACAACACCTCAGGGATGCTGGAAGGGCTTGTCAGAGAGAGACTCTCTGCTGCCCTGGTTCTGCGGACCCCCTCTGCCCCTAGGGCGGCGTCTATTATTATTACCCCCTCTGCCTCTAGGGGTAAACTGACCACGTGTGTCCGGCGTGACTCCCTGAGATTTACGGAACCACATCTTTCCCCCCTTCTGTCCTTTAGGGTAAGGCATAGAAGGGGTGGAAAAACGGACTCCTACGGCAGAAAAAGTCTTGCCGTCTTGCTCACACCTGGTCAACGTATCCTTCACCTGAGGACCAAACAATGTTGACCCATCGAAGGGAGAGTTTGTGAAGGACGCCTTAAAGGGATCTGCAAAATTACAGAGCCGCATCCAGGACTGACGTCTAAGAGCCACTCCTGTCCCTGCAGCTCTACTCGCTCCATCTGCTGCATACGAAATTAGCTGCATGGAGGAGTTGGTTATGGAGTTAAGGATTCCTAGCTAGCACGTAGATAGCACTATGTGTTTTTTATTACTTGATCTAGACTAATATGTATGCATGGTTGCTCACTGTCTGTCTCACAGGCATTTATTGTAATTGTTTAATTTCTATAACCTTGTTTTAATCTGTGGAGCTTTTCTCCCCGGGCCTCCACTGAAAATGGAAATTATCCAGCTGGACTAGCCCGGTCAACAAATGTAAAATAAAAAATAAAATAAATAAAATAGCTGAGAAGCAATCTTGTCCTGAGCCCCTGCAGCTGTAGCATCCTGTACTACTTCACCTAATTCTTTAAGGATGTCCCTCTGAAGCCTGGTGAAGTGACAAATAGTTCAGCGAACGCATGGCAAAGGTCGCTGAGGAAAACATCCACTTACTATACCTGTCCATGGTCCTAGAATCCTTGTTAGGAGGATGGACTGGTACGGAAGGATCTGCAAGTTCCTTCTTGGTGGCAGCCGCCACCACCATGGCATCAACAGGGACACCTTTTGTAAGAAATTGTTTCTCGGAAGGGGCTGTAATAAATTTAGAAGGCCTCCTGGGAACTGGTTCCACAGAATCAGGAGATGCCCACGCCTTCCGAGCTATCACCTCCATGAGGGGGTCGAAAGGTGGAGACACCCAGGAGGTGGAGGGTTGAGATCCAAACGCCTCTAGGTATACCGACTCATCCTCGGAGGGATTTATGGAGGGCCAGTTTCCCCTCTGTTTTAGGAGTTCTAGGATGTCTGAAAAGGAGACATCCTCAGAGGGGGATCTTGGGGACCCCTCCGACTCATCTAAGTCGGTATCTGAAGTTGTAGACGCAGGAGAGTCTAGGTGCTTCCTCTTACAGGTCCTCTTGCACGGAGAATCTCCTGACGGATCAGGAGAATCCTCGGAAGAGGGGGTTCTTCCCAGTGGGGAAACCTGAGGCGGTGGATCTCTCGGTCCGAGAGCAAGAGAGTGGGAAGAGACATCTACAGGCACCATAGAGGGAGGAGCTAAGGGGATAGACTGCTGACTGAGCCCGGGGGCCAGCACACTCCTCATCACCTCGAAGGCTCCCCTCCCAGGGAGATCAGAGAGACCCCGCTCCGAAGAAACAGGGGCTCACGGGCCCACCAAAAGGGAAGGCTCCGAGGCAGATGTCGGAGCCGAGCTCACCAAGGCCGAAGCCCCGAGGGGAAGAGCAGGGTCGGACAAGAGTCCGATGCCACTCACCCCCTCGGAGCAGACCAGGGAAGCCCGACCACCGGATCCCTCCAAGGAAGGTCTCGAGGAGGAGATAAGAGTAGAAGCTGAAGGAGCAGAAAGGGGTGGTATCTGCCCCGCAGCCGTAGCAGTGACTATTCCAATAGACTCCGAGCTCTGGAGGAGAGTCGAAGGAGGAACTTGAAGAGGGTGTGGACTAGTAGTCGTCTGTTGAGACGGACTATGAAGCATTTGAGCTAGTGCCTGTGATTTTAACAATCTGCTTACCACTCTCTCCAAATCGTGGTCTGAGAGCCTGGAAGACCTAGATGATCGGCTCCGCTCCGAAAGAAGAGGAGAGGTCGGAGCCGACAGTATCGGCTCCAAAGAGGGAGACCTGGAACACTTCCTCGACGGAACCATCGGAGCCGAAGGACCCTCGGTTCCAGACGGAGCCGATAACATATCAGCTCCAAGCCTGGTCAAAGATGTATCGGCTCCGGCCGGAGCAGATACAGGCAAGGAAACAATGTTATCGGCGCCGGTACCGAAGCCTTAGATGCATGGTGGTCGGAGCCGGTCGGAGCCGACACCAATGTGGCAGTTAAAGTATCGGCACCGATAGCCATCGGTGCCGAAGATTTAGACAAAATAAGATCGGCTCCAGCCGGAGCCGATCTTGACTCCAAAGGAGTCTGAGCCAGGGCCGAAGGCTTAGTAGCAGAAGCCTGGGCCTTGGAGGTCTTAGAGGGCTTGCCCGAAGCAGACTTGGCCGGGGAGCCCTCCGGTTTAAGAAGTCCTCTTAAAATTAATTTATTTCTCCTTTCCTGCAGGACTCTCTGGCTGAAAGAGTGACAAATAGCACAGGAGTCCTGCAGGTGGAGAGGTCCCAGGCAATAGATACAAGAAGTGTGACCGTCTGTCAGAGACATCATCTGACAGCACGAGTCACACTTCTTGAAGCCTGAGACCCTCTGTTCTTTAGACATAGTGAGCACACCCACAACACACTACTCACACAGTCCCAGATTCAGAAATTTAACTTAAAATGGGGAAAAAATAAACCCACACACACACCCTGACAGGAAGGGATGGGAGGGGATTGAAGGCCCGACTAAATAAAAACAACTAGGGAAAAAGTAAACTAAAGCTAGAGACCCTACAACTATCTAAAAGTGTCAAATAAACTAATATAAGAGAGAAAATTAGGAATGGGGTGACTAAAATTTGTATTACAAATTACTTACCAAGAGCTGGCAAAAGGAGTACCTCATCAGCGAAGCGGCAAACGAGTTCTGGGTATTTACCGCCTTGCATCATGGGATATGGGGCTGCCTCGAGCTGGTAAAAGTGACTCTCGAGCTTAGGAAGTGCAGAGTCGGAGCCGAGGATCGGCTCCGAACCCATCCAGCAAGAATGAAGGCGAGATTGACTAAACATCCTGCATTTCCTTGTTATCTGCACAATCAGAATGTGTCAACATTTTCTGTTTTAGCGGTGACATTTAAGTATTGCTGATATTTAAGCATATAAAATTGACAATTTAAAGCTCTCGCAGCCAAAGTAGCAGAAGTGTAAACCTTTTTCCCCCCATCTGTCTAGTGCCCTTGAATCCCTATCAGAGGGGATAAGGTTTTTTGCAGTAGAAGCCTTGACCCCTTTGGGACCCTGAGAAATAGTTTCTGGGTCAGCAGCAGAGTTTTTATGAAGAAATTTGTGTGAATTTGGAACCCTGTAGTATCTCTGTCTGGTTTAACAGGGGCAGGGGGTAAAGAGTCAGGAGAAAGGCCGGACTCTGAAAATACATCATCTACAATGTCTAACACAGGGGGAATAGCAAGAGGCCTGTGTTGAGGTAGTAAAAGAAAACATCTAAGCCTTTTCTTTGATTCTGAGTAGTCTTGGCTCTCCCAGTGGAAGTGCTCCCTCATGGTATGCAGGGTTTCCCCAAAACAATAATCCTCAGGAGGAGAGGCTGAAGGGATAGATTCTGAGCATCAGAATCCTCATGGAGAGGAAGAGAATATTCCTGTTCAGAAGAAGTGTCAGAGGAAATGAAAACCTGATCTGAAGATTCATATTCTGTCTCTTGCCTAGGCCTCTTGTCAGGAGGGGGATGGAAACCCCTAATCAAGGTAATTAGGTTTTCGGCCATTTTGAACATCTGTTTTTTTAGGCATGGAAGTCTTTCCAGGAGTATGCTGTACTTGTTTCTTTGTCTTTAGAACTGCTTAAGTCTTTGCTTTGGAAGCTGAAGTAGGCTTTACATATAACTGTGTAGGTCTGAAAACACCCTCAGAAGCCGATGCCTGCTCAGCGGATCCAGACCCATCTGAGGGAATAGTTTCCGAGTGTCCAATACCTTGAGTATCCAGAGGCCTAGCTGGCTCCACGTGGGAGTCGTCAGCAGCATGTGGCTCTGAGGTAGCGGGCGTCAGGGGCTGTGAAAGCACCTCACTGAGAACCGGCGACTGGCTTAGCAGAAGCCTCATTGTTGGTTTTGGACCTCTGATGCCTGTCCTTTTCTTTTTCCTTGTGCTTTTTATAAACTCCGGTCGGCTGTTCTGATGGCATTATATAATTGAATCTTTGGCCAAAGTAATGAAAAGCAAAATCGTACAGACGCTTAACAGTGCGTTGGTTAAATCTAGCACAAAACTGACAGCTAGCAACGTTGTGATCAGGGCCTAGGCAAGGAATACAGTAAGAATTAAAATCCTTATGAGGTACTTGCTTCCCACAAGAAATACAATTGTTAACTTTTTCTGACATCGGTCTGGAGTAAGAAAAAAAGTTTCCCCAACGGGGTACTTAGCTTTAGTGAAGACTTTGGATCTGAAATTCGTTTTTGAAAATCTCAGGAGTCGGCCGACCGGCACTTGCGAACTGCTTTTGCTTCGGGCACCACGTGGTAACAAAGACTGAAGAAAATGGCGTCGGCTGCATCTTTTATACCCCTGACGCACTGACATCAGGGAAGAGGCGACAGCAACCGACGCCGGACCTAGACTTTGGAATTCAGGCCGACTGTGGGTAGCCTGCCAGCCGAACAACCCAAGAGTAATGACTGCAACAGTGAAACACGAACATCTGTACTATGTTCTTCGTGTTTCACTGCTGCAGTCATTACATTTGGGTAGATTCCCGAAGCTATGGTTGGCAGGATGGATTTATACAGCATTAGGACTGGCTATAACACCCTGCAAAACAGCAGTGGCAAAGCCAGCTCTGGATTTAGAGAAAATTGGTAAATGATAATGCTTGGTAAAAGTATGAACTGAACTCCATTGTAGCAGCTTCTAGAATATCCCTGGTAGGAACACCTCTGAGAAAAGCTGTAGAAGTAGATGCAGCCGTGGTGGAATGGGATCTGATCCCCTGGGGGAATAGGTTTTCCATGATGCTTATAGCAGAAATGAACACAATGGCTTATCCATTTGGAAATGATATGCTTTGAAATAGCCTTTCCCTCTGGCCCTGCAGCAAATGCTACCAGCAGTTGTTCAGATTTTCTTCGAGATTTAGTCCTGTCCAAGCAAAATCTAAGTTATCTGTGCACATCCAATGAATGCAGAATCCACTCCCCCTTGTTCTGTGGATTGGGAAAGAAAGTTAGCAAATGAATGGACTGATTAAGAGCCACACTGGATACCACCTTGGGCTTGAAGGATAGGTTGGTCCTGAGTGACAACTTGTCAACATGAAAGATGACGAAAGGTTCCACTGCCATAAGGGCCTGTAATTCAGAAATCCTTCTAGCCAAAGTGATTGCTAAAAGGAAGGCTGTTTTCCAGGAAATAAATTTTAAGTCTGCAGTAGCAGCTGGCTCGAAAGGAGGGAGAGTGAGTTTCTCCAATACAAAGTTAAGGTCCCAGGCAGGGGCCGGAGCTCTCCTGGGTGGCCTCAAGTTTTTGGCCCCTCGGAGATGCTGCTTTAGCAGAGGATGAGAGAAGGGGGGGGGGTTCTGTGTTGTAATGAGCTGAAATGGCTGAGGCATGGATTTTTATGGAAGAAAAAGACAGGCCCTTGTGAAGCATCTCAGTTAAGTATTGCAAAATCTGAGGTAAATTGGGCACTGCTGTGCTTATCCCTTAAGACCGATTCCAAGCACAGAATCCTTTCCATTTGTCAGCATAAGATTTTCTAGTACTAGGTCTTCTCGCCTCCAAAATGACATCCATCACAGGTTTGCTGACAGATGCTAAGGGTGAATTTAAATGATTAGCCAAGCTGCAAGATTCAATGTTTGGAGCTGAGGGTGTAGAATTTGGTTGTTCTGCTGAGACAGTAAGGAAGGTGTCTGAGGCAGGTGCCATGGAGAAATTTCTGACAGACTGCGTAGGAGTGGGTACCAATGTTGGCGAGGCCAGTCTGGAGCAATCAAAATCATTTTTGGTTTGTCCTGTTTGAGTTTAAGAAGAACTTCGGAGAGCAGAGACAGAGGGGCTTTTTTTGTGAGGAGTTCTTGTGCAAAATATGTCCAACTGGTAGTTTTGGGGTGAGGCAAAAAGATCTATGTCTGGGCTCTCCCATTTGCGTTTCAACATACTGAAAATCCGTGGTTCCAGTTTCCATTCATGTGGGTTCATGAGATTTCTGCTTGGTTCGTCTGCCAAAATATTCATCTTTCCTGGCAGGAATTGAGCTTGTAGTTGATAGCTCAAGGCCGTGTTCCACAATGCCATGGCTAGTCTGCAGAGGGGGTAGGAATGTGTACACCCCTGCTTGTTTATGTACCACATAACTGTGGTGTTGTCCGTCTTTAACATTAGTTGTCCTGGATGAAGGTAGTCCTTGAAGGCTGTCAGTGCATTTTGTACAGCTAGCATGTCTTTTTGATTGATATGAAGGTGCATTTGATTTGGGCTCCATTTACCCTGAAAGCACTTCCCTGCCAGATGAGCCCCCCATGCACAGTCTGATGCGTCTGTAGTTAGAGTTTGGTCGGCGGAAGGTGGTGGTGTGAATGGCAGTCCCTTGTTTTGGTGGCAGACCTTTGCCCACCATAGGTTCTTCTAGGCTATCAGCCCTAGGGGCCTATACAACAATTCCCCATTTCAATTCCTTCCATTATTATTTACTTTCCTGGACTGCCCCTGGGCCAGGGGCGACTGACGTGATCCCTGGGTGGGTGAATTTCCTCCCATCCAGTCGTCAGGTTCCTTTTGACTCCAGTTGCAGGCAAAGAATGATAGGAATTGTTTCCAGGCTGTGACAATGTTGACTCCATAAACTAAGTACCACTGAAGTTTCATCATATGCAGTCTTGCATATGGAATTAGAAGAATGCAGGAGGCCATGAACCCCAAGGCTTGCAGTATTTGTCTTGCAGATAGCATGGTTTTTGTGGCCACCTGTTTGAAGTAAGTCACCAAATGAAGTTGCTTGCCTGGTGTAAGGAAAGCCATCTGGGCAGTTGTATTCAAGCTTGCACCCAGGAATGTAATTTTTTGAGAGGGTACCTGTTGTGATTTAATTTAGTTTATGGTGTACCCTAGACAAGTTAGAACCCTTTTTACAAACACCACATGCTTTAGAAGAATGGCTTTGTTTTCTGCCTGAATTAGACAATCGTCCAGGTATGGATATATTTGAATATTTCTTTGCCTGCAAAATGCAATTACTGGAGCCAGGCACTTTGCAAATACCCTGGGTGCAGTACATAAGCCAAAAAGCAGTGCAGAGAAAGTACAGTTTTGAACTTACCATAAATGTAGACGTTCGAGTGTATACACTGCTGCAGTCATCACACTTGGGTTATCCTGCCGTCAGGCGGTTCCTAGTCGGCCTGAGTTCCAAAGTCTTGGTCTGGCATCGGTTGCTGTCACCTCCTCCCTGATGTCAGTGCGACAGGGGTATACAAGATGCAGCCGACGCCATTTTCTTCAGTTTTTCTTGCCCCAGATGTTAGGTGCCCCTAAATAGGTAGGCAATTCCAATTGCTAATAAAACATACATAAGAAAAGTAAAAAACAACTTACAGCTACCAGCAAATACTCCCCATAGGTAGTAAGGGTATAAGACATAGGTACGTACCAGCCAGTAAGAGGGGAAGGAGGGAGGGTAACCTGGACTGCAGCAGTGTATACACTCTAACATCTACATTTATGGTAGGTACAAAACTGTACTATGTTCATCATGTTACACTGCTGCAGTCATTACACTTGGGTAGAATCCCAAAGCTGAGGAAGGGTGGTTGGTTCTATAAGGCATTAGGGGTGGCTATAAGGCCCTGCAGCACTGCAGTGGTGAAGCCAGCTCTGGATTTAGAGTATAGAGGCAGATGGTAATGCTTGGTGAAGGTATGTACAGAACTCCAAGTTGCTGCTTCCAAAATATCCTTGGTAGGTACTCCCCTGAGGTAGGCAGTTGAAATGGCTGTTGCCCTGGTGGAGTGAGATCTAATGATGCTAGGAAAAGGTTTTCCATGGTATGTGTAGCAGAAACGTATACAGTGTCCTATCTATTTTGAAATAGTCTGTTTTGAAATGGCTTTTCCCTGTGCTCCTGCAGCATATGCTACCAATAATTGCTCACATTTTCTGAAAGCGTTGGTTTTGTCCAAGCAGAAGCGTAACTGCCTGTGAATGTCCAAAGAGTGCAGTAGTCTCTCCCCTTTACTCTGTGGTTTAGGATAAAAAGTTGACAGGCGAATAGTTTGGGTTTAGAGCCACACTGGATACCACCTTTGGCATAAAAGTAGGGTTAGTTCTTAAAGACACCCTGTCCTGGTGGAAAATGAGGAAAGGTTCCACTGCCATTAGTGCCTGTAATTCTGAAACTTCGTGCTGATGTTATTGCCAGGAGCAGAGCGGTTTTCCAAGAGATATATTTTAATTCTGCTTTGTTGGCTGGCTCAAAAGGAGGTAAAGTTAGCTTCTCCAAAACAAAGTTAAGGTCCCAAGTTGGAGAAGGTGCTCTACGGTGCGGTCTTATGTTTTTAGCCCTCTGAGGTACTGTTTTACCAGAGGATTACAGAAAATTGGTGGGTGTTGTTATGAGCAGAGATGGCAGAGGCGTGGATCTTGATGGATGAGAAAGAGAGGCCTTTGTCCAGCATCTCAGTTAAGTATTGCAGTATCTGAGGAATGTCTGGGACAAGAGGGTCAAGGCTGTGAGCTTGGTTCCAGGCACAGAATCTCTTCCATTTATCCGAAAAGGCTTTCTTGGTACTAGGCCTTCTGGCCTCCAGAATGACATCCATAACAGCTTTGGAGAGAAGCATTGCTTGCTTGACTAAGGGATCTTCCATGCAGCTAGGTTTAAGGTCTTTAGCTGGCTGTGTAGTATTTGTTTGTTGTGCTGAGTCAGCAGATGTGGGATTTGAGGCAAAATCCAGGGTGGTTCTTGTGCTAAGCTCCTTAAGATTGGGTACCAGTGCTGGCGTGGCCAGTCTGGTGCAATCAGGATCATCTTTGGCTCTTCCTGCCTGGCTTTTATGAGTACCTTTGGCAGGAGCGGTGGTGGTGGGAAAGCGTATACTTGTAGGTTCTCCCAGCTGAATGAGAGGGCATCCACTTTCCATGCTTGTGGATGGTAACTCATTGTGCAGAATTTTTGTAGCTGGCAGTTTATTGGGGATGCAAACAGATCTATGTCTGGGCTCCACCATTTCTGTGTTATCATTCTGAATATTTGTGGATTCAACTCCCATTTGTGGGGATCCATGATGTTTCTGCATAAGTCATCTGCCAGTGTGTTTTTGTCTCCTGGCAGGAATTGTGCTTGCAGATGAACTTGAAGGTTTATAGCTGTGTTCCACAAGGTCACAGCTTGTCTGCATAGGGGGTAGGAGTGAGTGCCCCCTTGCTTGTTTATGTACCACATAACTGTGGTGTTGTCTGTCTTTAGTAGTAGTTGTCCTGGATGCAGCAGGTCCTTGAAAGCTATAAGCGCATTTTGTACAGCTAGCATCTCTTTTTGATTGATGTAAAGATGCCTTTGTTCTGCAGGCCACGTGCCCTGAATACATTTGCCTGCCATGTGTGCTCCCCAGGCGTAATCCGATGCATCTGTTGTCAGTGTTTGCCTAGCTGTGGGTTGTGTAAAAGGCTGTCCAATTGTTGAGGTGACAAGTTTGAGCCCACCATTGAAACTCCAGTTGAAGGCAAGGGATTAGTGGTATAACTGTTTCCAAACTTTGACAGTGTTGAGACCATACATTCTTTAGGTACCATTGTAGTTTCCTCATATGCAGTCTGGCATATGGAATTAGTAGTATGCAAGATGCCATGTAACCCAAGGACTGCAGAATTTTTCTTGCAGGGAGTTGGGTCTTCGTTGCCATTATTTTGTAATATTGAGTCAGCTGTTGTTGCTTGTCTGGCGTGATATAAGCCATCTGGGCCGTTGTATTCAAGCTGGCACTCAAGAATATTATGTTTTGTGAGGGCACTAGTTTTGATTTCTTTTCGTTTACTGTGTACCCCAGGCAACTTAACTTTTTTACAAATGCCAGATGCTTTAGAAGAATGTCCTTGCTCTCTACTTGAATCAGGCAGTCATCCAGGTACAGATAAATCTGAATTCCTTTCTGTCTGCAAAATGCAA
This sequence comes from Protopterus annectens, assembly GCF_019279795.1. Classification (NCBI taxonomy): domain Eukaryota; kingdom Metazoa; phylum Chordata; order Ceratodontiformes; family Protopteridae; genus Protopterus; species Protopterus annectens. The sequence continues at coordinate 1,002,528,620 of NC_056743.1, read as the reverse complement.
TTACTGGTGCCAGGCACTTTGTGAAGACCCTGGGCGCAGTAGATAAGTCAAAGGGTAGTGCAGAGAATTGGTAGTGCATTGAACCAGCTATGAATCTGAGGTATCTTCTGCAGTTTTGTCTGATAGGGACATGCAGGTATGCCTCTGAGGTCCAAAGTCACGAGCCAAGCTTTCTTGCCCAGCATGGGAAGAAGCTGCTGTAATGTCAACACTTTGAATTTTGGAACATCCAGGTAAGTGTTTAGAGATGAAAGATCCAGAATGGGCCTCCAGGCTTTGTCCTTTCTGGGTACCAGATAGAGTCTTGTGTAAAATCCTTGTCCTTGCTCCTGTGATGGTACCTTTTGAATAGCTCTCATATCCATGAGTGCTGTAATTTGTTTTTGAGCCTCTGCCCATTGATTTGGTGGTAGGTTTGGCATTCCTTTTAACCTTGGCAGAGTGTGAAAGTGGAACCTGTAACCTTGAAATACAATGTTGAGAACCCATTTGTCTTTAGTGATCATTTGCCAATTGTGGTAGAACAGTGCCAGTTTTCCTCCCAAGGGTGCTGCCAAGAAGGATTTGTTTGGCAGCTGTAGTGGGGAAGTCATTGGAGCTGTTTTTTATATGGTTGGGGCCTGTCTTCCCCTTCTTTCTGGCCTGATGCAACCCATTGTCGAGGCCTGTAAGGACCTTGTGTTTGACCTCTACCTCTTGGACGTCTGTATCTTCCCCTTTGAGGTCTGTATGTAATTGGAAAGGACCAATTTTTAGTTGGCCAGTTTCTGCTAAATCTAGGAGGCTGAACCTGTAAGAAATCCTTCACCGTTTGCATAGATTTTGCCTTATTCTCCATTTTCTTTAATACCTCTTCTGCCTTAATTCCAAATAACACATCCTGCTGCAAAGGTGCATCCAATAATTTTGCTTTAACATCATCTGGTAACGTATGTTCTTTTAATCAAGCATGTCTTCTAATGACAGAGCCTGTAACTGCTGCTCTGCAGGAGGCCTCTAGAGAATCAAAACCACATTGCAAAGTATGCTTTCCCCTTGTTCAGCAGCATGCAATAAATCCTGCATTTCTTTAAAATTAGGAGGATCTGATTCTGGAAGCATTTTTTGTTTTAACTGAGACAGTAAAAATTGCTGATATTTTAGCATGTGAAACTGGCAATTTAAGGCTCTCAAAGCTAAAGTCGCAGAAGTATATACTTTCTTTCCCCCATCTGTCTAATGCTCTGGAATCTCTGTCAGAGGGAACTGGATTCTTGGCTGATGAGGCCTAACTCCTTTGGGTCCCTGAGAAACAGTTTCAGGGTCAGCTACAGGGCTTTTATACAGAAATTTATGTGAGTCAGGGACTCCGTAGTATCTGTCAGGTTTAACAGGAGCTGGAGGTAAGGAATCAGGATTTAAGCTGGATTCAGTATACACATCATCCACAATATCTAACACTGGCTGAATAGCAAGGGGTCTGTGTTGAGGTAATAAAAGGAAGTCTCTGAGTCTTTTCTTGGATTCTGAATAATCCTGGCCTTCCCAGTGGAAATGCTCCCTCATGGTATGTAGGGTTTCCCCAAAGGAGTAGTCCTCAGGCTGTGAGGCTGATGGAATTGATTCCTCAGCATCAGACTCCACATAAGGGGGTAAAGAGTATCCTAGGTCTGAGGATGAACCAGAAGAGATTGACACCTGGTCAGATGAGTCATAGTCTGCATCCTGTCTAGGCCTTTTATCAGGGGGGGGGGGACCCCCTGATCAGAGTGATCAGGTCTTCGGCCTTTTTGAGCATTTGTTTCTTAGGCATGGAGGCCTGTCCTGGAGAATGCTGTATTTGTTTCTTTGACTGTAAAGAAGGCTTAGACTTAGCTGAGGGTTTAATGCTTAACCGAGTAGGTCTGAAGACACCCTCTGTAGCTGTGGGTTGCTCAGCTACTCCGGATCCCTCTGAAAGGTTAGTCTCGGTAGGCTGAAGAACTTGTGCGTCCAAAGGCCCAGCCATCTCCACGTGGGAGTCAGAGTCGGCTTGAGGTTCTACAGAAGCGGCTGTCAGGGGCTGCGAAGGCGCCTCGCTGAAAACCGGAGAACCGGCGACTGGCCTAGAAGAGGCTTAGTCAGTTTTGGGCCTCAGATGCCTATCCTTGTCTTTGCATTTGTTGTGTATTCCGGTCGTCGGAAGTTCTGACGGCATGGTATAATTGAATTTTCTACCAAAATAATGTCGGGCAAAATCAAACCAACGTTTAATAGTGCGCTTGTTAAACCTAGCACAAAACCGACAACCAGTGACGTGGTCAGGGCCTAGGCATGGGATACAATAGGAATGGAAATCCTTATGAGGTATTTACTTCCCACAAGAAATACAGTTATTAACTTTCACTGACATCGGTCTGAGGCAAGAAAAAGTTTCCCCAACGGGGTACTTAGCTTTGTAGAAGACTTCGATTCTGGATTCGGAATGAAAATCTCAGGAGACGGGCGACCGGCACTTGAGAACTGCTTTTGCTTCGGGCACCGCGCGGCAAGAAAGACTGAAGAAAATGGCGTCTGCTACATCTTATATACCCGTCGCACTGACGTCAGAAAAGAGGCGACAGCAACAGACGCCGGACCAAGACTTTGGAACTCAGGCCGACTGAGGAACCGCCTGACGGCAGGATAACCCAAGTGTAATGACTGCAGCAGTGTAACACGATGATCATCTGATCATGCAAGTAGCCTGCTTTCTGCAAGATTTCCCGATTGGGATATGCAGGTAAACCTCTTTTAAATCTAGAGTTGCCAAGCAGGCATCTTTGCCTAGCATAAGAACTACAGTACAGTTTTGTACCTACCATAAATGTAGATGTTCGAGTGTTCACATTGCTGCAGTCATTACACTTGGGTTATTCCTGTCGTCAGGCGGTACCGCAGTCAGCCAGAGTTCCAAAGTCTTGGTCTGGCGTCGGTTGCTGTTGCTTCTTCCCTGATGTCAGTGCGCCAGGGATATACAAGATGCATCCGATGTCATTTTCTTCAGTTTTTCTTGCCCCAGATGTCAGGTACCTCCAAGTAGGTAGGCAAAACATATTGCTAATAAAAAAATATACATATAAAATAAAAAACAATACCTTCAGTTACAAGCAAATACACCACAAAGGTTGTATAGGACAGAAAGGTATAGATAAGTCCAGCTAGTTCAGAGGGGATGGAGGGAGGGTAACCTGGACTGCAGCAGTGTGAACACTAGAACATCTACATTTATGGTAGGTACAAAAAGTACAGTTTTGTACCTACCATAAATGTAGATGTCCGATAGATATGCAACTGCAGTCATAACATATGGGTTGTCCTGCCTCAGGCAGCCCTCGGTCGGCCGGATTCCAAAGCCTGGGTCCGACGTCGGCTGATGTCGCATTTCTCTCTGACGACAGAGCGGCTGGAGTATATAAGCATCAGCCGACGCCATCTTCTTCAGTGTTTGCTCCAGATGCCAGGTGCCCTCCAAGGAAGGCTAAAATCAAATTTGTAAAACAAAAATAGGTTTCCAGACAAATAAGTAAGCAATAAACAGATACACCATAACAGATATCCCCAGCTAAGAATAACAGGGAGAGGAGTGGACCCAAGGCATAGAGGGGAAGGAGGGAGGGAAAACCCGACTGCAGTTGCATATCTATCGGACACATCTACATTTATGGTAGGTACAAAACTGTACTATGTCCTTCAAGAATGCAACTGCAGTCATAACATATGGGTTGAATACCATAGCTTAGCTGGGGGAGGTGGTATGCTCTAGGAAAAGGATGGTGTAGCTAGCAATCCCTGCAGGACTGCCGAAGCAAAGCCTGCTCTGGATCTGGAAAATAAAGGGAGGTTGTAGTGTTTGGAAAATGTATGCACTGAGCTCCATGTAGCAGCTTCTAGAATATCCTTTGTAGGCACCCCTCTTAAGAAGGCTGTGGAGGTGGCTGTAGCTCTGGTAGAGTGTGGTCTGACATTGGCTGGCACACTCTTTCCATGGAAGGAATAACAATATCTGATGCAATGTCCAATCCATTTTGAAATTGTCTGTTTGGAAATTGCTTTTCCCTGTACTCCAGGAGCGTAAGCTACAAATAGCTGATTGGACTTCCTACTGATCTTGGTTCTGTCTAGATAGTTGTCTATGTATGTCCAAAGTATGCAACAGTCTTTCCCCTTTGTTTTCAGGATTGGGGAAGAAAGTAGGCAGGTGAATTGCCTGATTTAAAGAGACCCTAGATACCACTTTTGGCAGAAAGGAAGGATTGGTTCGTTAAGGAGACCCTGTCTCGGTGGAAGATTATGAAGGGTGGTATTGCCATTAGTGCCTGTAATTCTGAAACCCTTCTTGCTGAGGAAATGGCCAGCAGGAAAGCTGTCTTCCAGGACAGAAATTGTAAATCCGCTGAAGCTGCTGGCTCGAAGGGAGGTAGAGTAAATTTTTCTAACACAAAATTGAGATCCCAAGCTGGTACTGGTGCCTTTCTTGGAGGTTTTATATTCTTAATCCCTCTAAGAAATTGCCTTAACAAAGAATGTGAGAACACAGGTGGGTCAGTGTTGTATCTAGCTGAGATAGCTGAAGCATGTATTTTTATGGAAGAGTATGAAAGTCCCTTATTTAGCAATTCTGCCAAGTACTCCAGAATGAGTGGAATGCTCAGTACTGATGCATCTTGACCCTTGTTGGTATTCCAAATGCTGAAACTTCCATTTGGCTGAGTAAGCCCTTCTGGTGGATGGTCTGGGCTTCTGTGAGTATCCGCTGAACTTCCTTGGAGAGAGATAAATTGAGGTTATTTATGTGATCTTCCAAGCTGTTAGCTGTAGAGTCTGGAGGTTGGGATGAGCTGTCCTGAAGTTGTGTTGAGTCAACAGTTGAGGCCATTTGGGAAGGGCCCACAGTTTGTTGTGACATATGCTCCGTAGTAGTGGGTACCAGTGTTGTCTCGGCCAGTTCGGAGCTATTAGGATTCCCTTTGGCTGCTCTGCTTTGATCTTTAGTAACACTGTGGTCATCAGTGGCAGAGGTGGAAATGCATAGATGACTAGGGAGCTCCAGTTGAATGAGAGAGCATCTATCTTCCATGCTTGTGGATGATTTGTCCTTGAGCAGAACTTTTGTAGCTGATTGAGTTGGGAGGCAAATAGGTCTACGTCTGGCCTGCCCCATGCCGAGGTTAGTTGTGCAAAGATGTCTGGATGTAACCTCCATTCGTGTGGGTCTAGGAAATTCCTGCTTAGACTGTCCGCCAGAACACTGTCTCTGCCTGGAACAAATTGGGACTGTAGCTGTATGTTTAGACTCAGTGATTTTTCCCAAAGATTCATTGTTAGCCTGCAAAGGGGGTAAGAGTGAGTACCTCCCTGCTTGTTTATGTACCACATCACAGTGGTGTTGTCTGTCCTTATTAGAAGGTGGCCTTGATGAAGTTGATGTCCAAAGGCCTCGATGGCATGCATTACTGCCAGCATTTCTTTTTGGTTGATATGCAGATGTTCTTCCTTTGGATTCCATTGTCCTTGAATACATCTGCCCTCCATGTGCGCCCCCCATCCATGGTCTGAGGCGTCTGTGGTAATGGTCTGTGTTGTCTGAGGTTTTTTGAACGGCATGCCTGTGTTTGACTGACTTGCTGAGGCCCACCATAGAAATTCCTTTTGAAGACATGGAATGAGTGGGATAATTGCTTCTAGGTTGTTGTGCTGAGACCATAAGCTCTTTAGATACCATTGAAGTTTTCTCATGTGTAGTCTTGCTAGTGGGACCAGGAGAATGCAAGATGCCATGAACCCCAGGGCCTGTAGGAATCTCCTTGCAGTCATCTGGGAGAGTTTTGCTAAACTTTTGAAGTAATGAGTTAACTGCTCTTGCTGGTCTTCTGTCAAGTAGGCCATTTGAGAGGCTGTGTCTAGTTTGGCTCCTAAGAAAGTTATTTGCTGGGATGGTAGAAGTCTTTACTTTTGAAAGTTGACTGTGTATCCCAAAGCCTGCAGCAAGTGTATGACATAATTCAAGTTTTTTGTCAAGGTTAGTTCCTTGTCCGCTTGTATGAGGCAATCGTCCAGGTAGGGGTAGATTTGAATCCCCCGGAGTCTGCAATGAGCAATTACTGATGCCAGGCATTTCGTGAATACTCTGGGCACAGTAGATAAGCCAAAAGGCAATGCTGAGAATTGATAATGCTCTGGCCCTGCAAGAAATCGGAGGCATCTTCTGCAGCTGTGTCTGATAGGGACATGCAGGTATGCCTCCTTGAGGTCCAGAGTAATCAGCCAAGACCCCTTGCCCAGCATGGGAAGGAGTTGCTGTAAGGTCAGCATTTTGAACTTTGGTACTATGAGAAAAGTGTTTAAAGCGGACAAGTCCAGTATCGGTCTCCACTGATTTTCTTTTCGTATTGAGTAAACCCCCTGACCTTGTTCTTGTTGAGGCACTTTTTCTATTGCTTTGATCCGAGCCAGCAGAGAAATTTGCTTGATAGCCTCTGCCTTTTGATTTTGTGGAAGATTTGGCATGCCTTGTTTTCTTAGTAAGGTATGAAAATAGAACCTGTAACCATGATCTATAATGTCCAATATCCATTTGTCTTTTGTCAGTTTGTGCCAATTTTCTGAGAACAGAGATAACTTTCCTCCCAAAGGAGCTTATTTTTGCACCTTGGTCGGAGAAGTTAGAGTCAAGTCATTGAGATTGTCCCTGAGAGACAGGGGAAACCCCTGTGTCACCTCTTTGGTTTGTTGGTTGCCATTGGCGTCCCCTGTAGGATCCTCTATATTGCCCTCTGCCACGGGCACGCCTGTTCTTGCCCCTTTGAAATTTTTCCGGATTTGGGAAGGACCAGTTTTTAGAAGGCCAGTTCCTGCTGAACCTGGGGGGCTGAACCTGGAGAAAATCGTTGACTGTATGAACTGACTTGGCTTTTTCTTCAATGGTCTTTAACACATCTTTAGCATTATCACCAAAAAGTTTGTTCTTTTCCAAGGGAGCATCCAGTAGCTTTGCCTTAACATGATCCGGTAAGGGTTGCTCTCTTAACCATGCATGTCTACGAATGACCGCTCCTGTCATAGCTGCCCTACATGAAGCTTCCAATGCATCATATCCACACTGCAGAAAATGATTACTAACCTGCTGAGAGTTATGGACAGCCTCCTGCAAAGACTTCCTATCTAAAGGGTCAGGAGAAGCTAATTTTTTCTGTAAATCATCCAACAGGGAATCCTGATATTGAAACATATGAATCAGACAATTGAGAGCTCTCAAGGTTAAGGTAGTAGAGGTGTAAACCTTCTTCCCCAATCTCTCTAAGGACCTTACCTCTCTGTCGGAAGGCAAAGGAATTTTGGAAGTGGTAGCAGAAACCCCCTTAGGCCCCTGGGAAATAGTTTCTAAGTCTACAGCATGGGCCCTAAAGAAATGAGAATGGGTTTCAGGGACCCTATAGTATCCGTCAGGCTTGACAGGAGCCGGGGGCAGAGAATCAGGGGTAGCACTGGAGTCAGAGTAAAGGTCATCCAACACATCAAGCACAGGAGGAATAGCTAAGGGTCTGTGTTGTGGCTTTTTAAGGAAAGTTCGAAGGCGCTTCCTGGAATCAGAAAATTCCTGACCTTGCCACTGGAAATGCTCCCTCATGGAATGCAGAACTTCCCCAAAAAAAATATCCTCAGGAGGAGAGGCCGAAGGAATGGAGTCCTCTGCATCCGAATCCTCAAAAGTCTGAAAAGGGGGTTCCTGGGATTCGGAAAGCACAGTGTCCCCAGAATCTTCATCTGAAGAAAGGGGGTCAGTTGGTTCAACCCTGGTCCTCTTATCAGGAGGAGGCTGGGATCCTCTCTCAGGATGGGCCTGGGAGCCTCTGATCAGAGAAATTAGATCTGCGGCCAAGGACATAATTTGAGCTTCAGGGTTAGGCTGAGGCAAGGTTTTAGCAGAGTGATGCTTGGCCTGGCTTGCAGGCTTGGCCTGGCTTGCTGCCTTAGCACGTGTGTAGGCCTTGATAGACAGACATGGGAGGCCTGGCAGCCCCACGTGCAGGGGTAACCTTATCCACAGCAATGGTCTCGTGCATTTCCTCGGTTACAGTATCTGGAGGAAAATCAATAATTGGTGTCGGTGTGCCCTCCGGTGTCGGAGGTATCGGTAATGCAGTGTCTTCGGTTTCAAGCGGTGGAATAACCGCCTCAGAGGGAACCGGGGCACTCGCGGTAAGTTTTGGCGTGGAGTCGGAAGAAGTCGCGGGCCGAGGAGGTCGGTCCCGGTCTTTCCGTTTTTTTAGAAATATGTGTAGTCGGTTGTTCCGACGGCATAATGTAAGCAAACTTTTCGCCAAAAAAGTCTTCAGCGAACTCCGCCCGGCGCCTGAGAGTGCGCTTATTGAAGCGAGTACAGGCGGCACAGGCCGAGACGTCATGGTCTGGGCCAAGGCAAGGGAGGCAGTAAGAATGGAAATCCTTATGAGGTATTTGTTTACCACAAGACAAACAATTATTTACTTTTTCAGTTAATTCTGACATCGGCAGAGGCAAGAAAAGGTCCCCAACGGGGGTACTTAGCTTTTTTGATGTCTTCGGTTTCGAAGAATACAGGAGCTGACCGACCAGCACTTGCGAACTGCTTCTGCTTCGGGCACCGTGCGGCAAGAAAGACTGAAGAAGATGGCATCGGCTGATGCTTATATACTCCAGCCGCTCTGACGTCGGAGAGTAATGCGACATCAGCCGACGTCGGACACAGGCTTTGGAATCCGGCCGACCGAGGGCTGCCTGAGGCAGGACAACCCATATGTTATGACTGCAGTTGCATTCTTGAAGGACATCTGTACTATGTTCATCATGTTACACTGCTGCAGTCATTACACTTGGGTAGAATCCCAAAGCTAAGTTTGGGTGGCTGGTCTATAAAGAGTTAGGATTGGCTATGAGGCCCTGCAGAACTGCAGTGGCAAATCCTGCTCTGGATTTAGAGCAAAGAGGCAGGTGGTAATGCTTGGTAAAGGTGTGCACAGAACTCCAAGTTGCAGCCTTCCAAAATTTCCCTGGTAGGTACTCCTCTGAGAAAGGCTGTTGAAGTGGCTGTTGCCCTGGTGAAATGTGGCCTAATGTTCTTTGGGACTGAATTTCCATGCTGTGTGTAGCAGTAACGAATACAGTGTCCTATCCATTTGGATATAGTCTGCTTTGAGATAGCCTTGCCCTGTGATCCTGCAGCATATGCTACAAACAGTTGCTCAGTTTTCCTGAAAGCTTTTGTTTTGTCCAAGTAGAAGCGCAAGTGCCTGTGTATGTCCAAAGAATGCAGAAGTTTCTCCCCTTTATTCTGGGGGTTTGAATAAAAAGTTGGCAAATGGATGGTTTGGTTAAGAGCCACACTAGATACCACCTTTGGCATAAAGGTAGGGTTTGTCCTTAAAGAAAACCTGTCCTGATGAAAAATTATAAAAGGTTCCACTGCCATTAATGCCTGTAGTTCTGAGACTCTTCGTGCTGAAGTTACTGCCAGGAGCAGAGCTGTTTTCCATAATAAAAATTTTAGATTGGCTGTATTGGCTGGTTCAAAAGGTGGCAGGGTCAGTTTTTCCAAAACGAAATTGAGGTCCCAAGTTGGTGTTGGTGCTCTCCGGGGCGGTCTTATGTTTTTAGCCCCTCTGAGGTACTGCTTTAGCAAGGGATGAGAGAATAGAGGAGGATCCGTGTTGTAATGTGCTGAAATGGCACAGGCATAGATCTTAATTGATGAGAAGGATAGGCCTCTGTAAAGCATCTCAGTTAAGTATTGTAAAATCTGAGGAATGTTTGGAACAAGAGGGTCAAGGCTTTGAGCCTGGTTGCAGGCGCAGAATCTCTTCCATTTTTCTGAGTAAGCTTTCCTGTTGCTAGGCCTCCTGGCCTCCAAAATGACATCCATGACGGCTTTAGAGAGAGGTGTTGCCTGTTTGACTAATGAATCTGCCATGCAGCCAAGTTTAGGCTTTTGAGCTGACCGTGCAGGATCCGATTGTTTTGTTGAGTCAGAAAGTGTGGAATTTGAAGCAAAATCCATGGTGGGCCTTGAGCTAAGTTCCTTAAGATAGGGTGCCAGTGCTGGTGTGGCCAGTCTGAAGCAATCAGGATCATCTGTGTTTTTTCTTGTCTGTCTTTTAGGAGTACCTTTGAAAGGAGAGGTAGTGGCGGGAAGGCATAAACTTTGTTTTTTCCAGCTGAACAAATGAGCATCCACTTTCCATGCTTGTTTGTGATAAGTCCTTGAGCAGAATTTTTGTAGTTGGCAATTCAGTGGAGAGGCAAAAAGATCCATGTCTGGGCATCCCCATTTTTGAAGTATCCATGCTGAAGATTTGTGGATTCAATTTCCATTCGTGAGGGTCCATGACATTTCTGCTTAGATTGTCTGCCAGAGTATTTTTCTTTCCTGGCAGGAATTGTGCTTGCAGGTGAACTTGACACGTTAGAGCTTTGTTCCACAAGGTCATGGCTTGCCTGCATAGGAGATAAGAATGAGTGCCCCCTTGCTTGTTTATGTACCACATTACTGTGGTGTCTGTTTTTAATAATAATTGTCCTGGATGCAGAAGGTCCTTGAAAGCTGTTGGGGCATTCTGAACAGCCAACATCTCTTTTTGATTGATGTGAAGATGCATCTGGTCTGTGGTCCACTTGCCTTGAATACATTTTCCTGCCATGTGTGCTCCCCAGCCGTAGTTCGAAGCATCTGTTGTTAGAGTCTGCCTGGCTGCGGGTAGGGTAAAAAGCTGACCCTTGTTTAGGTGACATGCCTGTGCCCACCATCGAAACTCCTGTTGTAGGCAGGGAATCATTGGTATTACTGCTTCTAAACTGTGAGAGTGTTGAGTCCAAACACTTTTTAGGTACCATTGTAATTTCCTCATATGCAGTCTGGGCATATGGTATTAGTAGTATGCAGGATGCCACGAATCCCAGGGCCTGCAGAATTTTTCTTGCAGGGAGATGGGACTTTTTTGCCAGTAATTGAAAATATTGAGTTAGTTGAACTTGTTTGTCTGGCGTGAGGTAAGCCACCTGGGCCGTTGTATTTAAGCTGGCACCCAGGAATGTAATTTGTTGTGAGGGCACTAATTTTGACTTCTTTTCGTTTACTGTGTACTCTAGAGAAATTATCAAACTTTTTACAAATGCCAGATACTGTAGAAGAATGTCCTTTGTCTCTGCTTGAATGAGGCAGTTGTCCAGGTATGGATATATATCTGAATTCCTTTTTGTCTGCAAAATGCAATTACTGGTGCCAGGCACTTTGAGAAGACCCTGGGCGCAGTAGAGAAGCCAAAGAGCAGTGCAGAGAATTGGTAGTGCATTGCACCAGCTTTGAATCTGAGGTATCTTCTGCAATTTTGTCTGATAGGGACATGCAGGTATGCCTCTTTGAGGTCCAGAGTAACAAGCCAAGCCTTCTTGCCCAGCATGGGCAGAAGCCGCTGTAATGTCAACATTTTGAATTTCGGAATATCCAGGTAAGTATTTAGAATTGAAAGGTCTAGTATGGGCCTCCAGGCCTTGTCCTGAGGACAAGGAAGAGTCTTGAGTAAAATCCTTGTCCTTGTTCCTGTTGTGGTACTTCTTGAATAGCTCTCATGTCCATGAGGGCTGAAATTTGTTTGTGTGCCTCTGCCCATTGATTTTGTGGCAGGTCTGGCATTCCTTTTAGCCTTGGTAAAGTATGAAAATGGAACCCGCAACCTTGAGACACAATATTCAGAACCCATTTGTCTTGGGTGATTGTTTGCCAGTTTTGAGTGCTAGTTTTCCCCCTAAGGGGGCTTCCAAAAGGGAAGTGCTTGGCATACGAAGGGGAAAGTCATTGTGACTGTTTCCTGTAAGGTTGAGACTTGTCCTCAACTCCTTTTGTGGTTGAGGTGCCCCACTGTCGTTGTCTGTTTGAGCCTTGGGGTTGAGATCTGCCTCTTGGGTGTCTGTATCTGCCTATCTGTGGCCTGACACTGGAAAGGACCAATTCTTTGTTGGCCAATTTCTGCTAAATCGAGGTGGCTGTACCTGTAAAAAAAATCCTTGACTGTTTGCATAGATTTAGCTTTATCCTCCATTTTCTTTAACACCTCTTCTGCCTTAACACCAAACAAGGTATCATGCTAAAAAGGAGCATCCAATAACTTTGCCTTAACATGATCAGGTAAACTCTGTTCTTTTAATCAAGCATGTCTTTGAATCACAGAACCTGCAACTGCGGCTGTACAAGAGGCATCTAAAGAATCAAAACCACATTGCAGAATATGTTTTCCCACCTGTTCAACTGCATGCAATAAATCCTGCATTTCTTTACAATCAGGAGCTTCTGAGCTTGCAAGCATTTTCTGTTTTAACTGGGCCATTAAATATTGTTGGTACTTAAGCATGTGAAACTGGCAATTTAAAGCTCTCAAAGCTAAAGTTGCAGAAGTGTATACTTTCTTCCCCCATCTATCCAAAGCTCTGGAATCTGTCAGAGGGTACTGGATTTTTTGCAATGGAAGCCTTAACCCCTTTTGGACTCTGGGAAATAGTTTCTGGATCAGCAGAAGGGTTTTTATAAAGAAACATGTGAGAGTCAGGGACTCTAATACCTATCTGGCTTGGCTGGTGCAGGGGGCAAAGAATCAGGAGATAAGCTGGATTCAGAGAACACATCATCCACAATATCTAGCACATGCGGAATAGCCAGGGGCCTGTGCTGAGGTAATAAAAGGAAATCCCTGAGCCTTTTCTTGGATTCTGAGTAATGATGACTTTCCCAGTGGAAATGCTCCCTCATGGTATGTAAAGTTTCCCCAAAAGAATAATCCTCAGGAGGAGAGGCTGAAGGGATAGATTCTTCAGCATCAGAGTCCTCATAGGGGGGTAGAGAGTATCCCTGGTCTGAAGAGAAATCAGAGGAAATGGAAACCTGATCAGAGGAATCTGTCTGTATCCTGTCTAGGCCTTTTCTCAGGAGGGGGATGGGAACTCCTGATTAGAGTAATGAGGTCTTCGGCCATTTTAAGCATCTGCTTCTTAGGCATGGAGGACTGTCCAGGAGAATGCTGTACTTGTTTCTTTGTCTTTAATGGTACTTTTGTCTTGGCTGTTGTTTTAATGGTAAGTTGTGAAGGTCTGAAAACTCCCTCAGAAGCCGATGCCTGCTCAGCGGCTCTGGACCCATCTGAGGGATTAGTTTCTGTAGGCCCAATACCTTGAGTTTCCAGAGGCCTAGTTGTCTCCACGTGGGAGTCGGAGGCGGCCTGTGGCTCTGAAGTAGCGGGTGTCAGGGGCTGCGAAAGCGCCTCACTGAGAACTGGCGACTGGCCTGAAAGAGGTTTCGTCAGTTTTGGACCTCGGATGCCTGTCTTTATCCTTGTCTTTGCATTTTTTCGGTATTGCGGTCGTCGGTAGATCCGACGGCATAGTATAACTGAACCTTCGGCCAAAGTAGTGCAAAGCAAAATCAAAATGTCTTTTTATAGTGCGTTTGTTAAATCTAGCACAAAACCGACAACTAGTGACGTCGTGATCAGGGCCTAGGCATGGAATACAGTAAGAGTGGAAATCCTTATGAGGTATTTGCTTCCCACAAGAAATACAATTATTAACTTTCTCTGACATCGGTCTGAGGCAAGAAAAAAAGTTTCCGCAACAGGGTACTTAGCTTTATTGAAGACTTCGGATCTGAAATTCGACTTCGAAAATCTCAAGAGTCGATCGGCACTTGCGAACTGCTTCAGGCACCGCGCAGCAAGAAAGACTGAAGAAAATGGCATCGGACGCATCTTATATACCCCTGGCGCACTGACGTCAGGGAAGAAGAGACAGCAACAGACGCCGGACCAAGACTTTGGAACTTTGGCCAACTGCGGGACCGCCTGACGGCAGGATAACCCAAATGTAATGACTGCAGCAGTGTAACACAATGAACATCTGATGAAGAGTCAGCATCTTGAATTTTGGAATGTCCAGAAATGTGTTCAGAGTAGACAAGTCCAGAATTGGACACCATGATTTGTCTTTTCTGGGTACCAGGAAAAGTCTGGAATAGAAACCTTGCCCCTTTTCCTCTTCTGGTACTAGTTAAATAGCCCCCATATTTGGAGGGAAAGTACTTGTTTCTGAGCCTCTGCCCACTGATTTGGGGGCAGATCTGGCCACCTATTTGGAGTTGGCAACGTTTGGAAATGAAATCTGTTTCCCTGGGACACTATATTTAAAACCCATTTGTCCTGGGTTATAAGTTGCCAGTTTTTTGCATGAAGAGCCAGTTTTCCCCCCAAAGGGGCAGCTAAGAGGTAAGTGCTTGGTAATTTTGAAGGAAAGTCATTGAGACTGTTTACCATAGGGAGGTGTCTTATTTCCTGATTTGGAAGCGGAGGCACCACATTGCTTAGTTCTGAAAGTCCCTTGGGACTGAAACCTGGTGCTTTTGGAATGTCTAGGTTTTGATTGAGTGGCTCTGGAAGGAACCGGGAAGGACCAGTTCTTAGGCCAGTGCCTACTAAATCTTGGAGGTTGTACTTGTAAGGAATCTTTCACAGTTTGCATAGATTTAGAACTTCTTTAGCCTTATTGCCAAACAGTCGGTCCTGCTGCAAAGAAGCATCCAACAATTTTGCTTTAACATGATCAGGCAGAGATTGCTCCTTAAGCCAAGCATGCCTTCTAAGCACAGACCCAGTAACAGCAGCCCTGCAAGAGGCCTCCAAAGAATTAAAACCACATTGCAAAGTATGTTTTCCAACTTGTTCAGCTGAATGCAATAAATGCTGTAAATCCTTATTTTCCACACAGTCAGAAATCAACCTAATTTTCTGTTTAAGCAATCCCATGATATGCTGCTGATATTTTAGCATATGGAATTGACAGTTTAAAGCCCTGATTGCCAAGGTTGCAGAAGTATAAACCTTCTTACCCCATCTATCCAGTGCCCTGGAGTCTCTATCAGAAGGGGTAGGATTTTTAGCAGTAGAAGCCTTAATGCCCTTAGGCCCCTGAAAAATTGTTTCAGGGTCCGCAGCAGGATTTTTGAAAAGGAATTTGTGGGAGTCAGGAACCCTGTATTATCTGTCTGGCTTACAAGGGGCCGGAGGCAAGGAATCGGAGGCCATAAAGGATTCTGAAAACACAACAATGTCCAGTACAGGAGGTATAGCCAAAGGCCTATGCTGAGGAAGGAGGAGGAAACCCCTAAGCCTCTTTTTGGATTCAGAAAAATCCTGACTTTCCCAGTGGAAATGCTCCCTTAAGGTATGTAAAGTTTCCCCAAAAGAAAAATCCTCAGGGGGAGAAGCAGAAGGAATGGAATCCTCTGCATCAGAGTACTCATAAGTAGGTATGGACAAATCCTGTTCATTAGAAGGGTCAGAAGAAACAGAGTCCTGTTCTGAAGATTCATAGTCAAGTTCAGCCCTAGGCCTCTTAGAAGGGGGGGGGGGGTTGACCACCCCTGATTAGAGTAATTAAATCTTCAGCCATTTTGATCATTTGTTTTTTTTTTTAGGCATAGGGGCCTGAACATGTGGCCTGGGCATTGGTTTTTTAGACATAGATCAAGATTTTGACCTTAATATTGAAGGTGGTGTTGGTTTAATATACAAATCTGTAGGACTGAATACACCCTCCGAAGCCGGTGCCTGCACAGCGGCTCTGGACCCATCCAAAGTAAACACATCCACAGGTTCCATAGGTGAAGCACCTCGCGGCATACCAGACTCTGAATGGGTTTCAGTAGAGGCCTGCGAATCACAAGTAGCGGGTATCAGGGACTGCAAAAGCACCTCACTGAGTATCGGAGAACTGGCGACTGACTTAGGAAAAGCGTTGTCGGCAGTTTTGGACCTCAACGGCCTGTCTGTCTTTTTCTTTGCGTTTTTCCGGTATTGCAGTAGTCGGATGGCTAACAGACGTCATTTCTGGAAAATTAAACCGAGAACCGAAATATTTAGAAGCAAAAATGAACCGATGATGGATAGTGCGCTGATTAAATAAAGCAAAAAAACGATAGCAAGGTAAGTCGTGGTCAGGGCCTAAGCAAGGAATACAGTACAAATGAAAATCCTTATGAGGTATTTGCTTCCTACAAGTAATACAATTAACTTTTACTGACATCGGTAAAGAGCAAGAAAAAGTTTCCCCAACGGGTTACTTAGCTTTTAGTTGAAGACTTTGGTTCTGAAACTCGAAAATGAAAATTTCAGGAGTCGGCCGACCAGCACTTGCGAACTGCTTCTGCTTCGGACAACGCGCGGCAAGAAAGACTGATGTAATGGCGTCGGCCGCATATTTTATACCAGACGACCTGACATCATGAAAGAAGGGACAGCAACCGACACAGGACCCAAGACGTTGTTGAAAAGGCTGACTGAGGGCAACCTGCCAGCAGATTACCCAAATGTAATGACTGCAACAGTGAAACACAAAGAAAATTTGCTTCATGCACCGCACGGCAGGAGAGACCGATGTAATGACGTCGGCTGCATGTTTTATACCCCTGACGACCTGACGTCATGGAAGAAGATGCAGCAACCGACGCAGGACCCAAGACTTTGTTAATCAGGCCAACTGAGGGCTACCTGCAAGCAGATAACCCAAATGTAATGACTGCAACATTGAAACACGAAAAACATCTATCTGATGATGTCATTTTCATTCTTTCTTCAACTGATGGGACACAGTCAAGCTAGACAATCCTCATGGAAGGATATCGTGGAGTACTGCGGAGCCAAAAGCAGCTCATTTCCTAGAAACCAAATCCAATTTGTAATGAGCAATAAAGGTTATGAGCACTGGACCAAATGGCAGCTGCACTAATGTCATCAATGGAAGCTCTTGACCAAAATGCTGAAGATACCTATGGCAGGTCAAGCTATTATCTCGCCGATCCATCACATTAGGAGTCCCCCAGGGCTCAATACTAGGACCCCTTCTTTTCTCCATCTTTACCAACCACCTTCATTCAGTCATCCCAGATGCTACCTGCATTCAATATGTGGATGACTCCACCTTGATTTGTTCTGACAGCTCACCAGCTACTTTATTCACATTAACCTTCAATACAGTGGAAAAATAGCTCTCCAATCAACATCTAATCCTAAACCCCAACAAAGGTTCTAGAAAGAAGGGAGATGGCAGGTGGGTAACCCGGACTGCAACAGTGAATACACTCGAACATCTACATTTATGGTAAGTGTACACAACTGTACTATGTTCTTCTTGTTTCACTGTTGCAGTCATTCCATTTGGGTAGACTCCCAAAGCTATGGATGGGAGGATGGAACTAAATAGCATTAAGAGTGGCTATAAGGCCCTGCAGAACTGCAGTGGCAAAGCCTGCCCTGGATTTAGAGAAGAAAGGCAAATGATAAAGCTTTGTAAAAGTATGAACAGAGCTCCAAGTAGCAGCTTCTAGAATGTCTTTGGTTGGAACTCCTCTAAGAAAGGCTGCAGAGGTAGAGGCAGCCCTGGTGGAATGTGACCCGATTCCCTTGGGCACTGGTTTACCATGATGCAAGTAGCAGAAACGAATGCAGTGGCTTATCCACTTAGAAATAGTCTGCTTTGATATAGCCTTCCCCTCTGATCCTGCAGCAAATGCCACCAGTAGTTGCTCAGACTTTCTTAGAGATCTGGTCCTGTTTAAGTAGAATATTAGTTGTCTGTGTACGTCCAACGAATGCAGAATCCGCTCCCCCTTGTTCTGCAGATTTGGGTAAAATGTTGGCAGGTGAATAGTTTGGTTAAGAGCCACACTGGATACCACCTTAAGCATAAAGGAAGGACTGGTCCTGAGGGACACCCTGTCCGGGTAAAATGTAATAAAAGACTCCACAGCCATGAGGGGCCTGTAGTTCTGAAAACCTTCTTGCTGAAGTGATTGCTAAAAGGAAAGCTGTTTTCCAAGATAAAAACTTTACATCCGCAGTAGCTGTTGTTTCAAAAGGAGGCAGGGTGAGTTTTTCCAGCCCAAAATTGAGGTCCCATGCAGGAGTTGGTGATCGTCTGGGAGGCCTTAAATTTTTGGCCCCTCTAAGATACTGTTTTAGCAGAGGATGAGAAAAAATGGGAGGCTCCGTGTTGTAATGAGCCGAGATGGCAGAGGCACAGATTTTTATTTAAGAAAAAGATAGGCTCTTGTCAAGCATCTCAGTCAAGTATTGTAAAATCTGAGGAATATTTGGTTTTGCTGTGTCAGTTCCTAGTGCTGGGTTCCAAGCACATAATCTCTTCCCTTTATCAGCATAAGATTTTCTAGTACTAGGCCTTCTGGCTTCCAAAATGACATCCATCACAGATTTACTGAGAGGTGGTGTGTGAATAATTACATGATCAGCCATGCTGCCAGGTTCAGAGTTTGGAGCAGAGTGTGCAGAATTTGATTGCCCTGAGACAGTAGATGAGGTATCTGAGGCAAGTACCAAGGAGGGAGTGGAGACATATTCCTTAGAAGTGGGTACCAGTGCTGGCAAGGCCAGTCAGGGGCAATTAGGATCATTTTTGGTTTTTCCTGTCTGACCTTTAGTAAGACCTTGGGGAGAAGAGGCAGAGGAGGAAAGGTGTAGACTGATAGGTTTTTCCAACTGAAGGATAGGGCATCCACTTTCCATGCTTGTCTGTGATAAGTCCTTCTGCAGAATTTGTGCAGTTGACAATTTTGGGGAGAGGCAAATAGATCTATGTCTGGGCTCCCCTATTTCTGTGTTACCATGCTGAAGACTTGTGGATCCAGTTTCCACTCGTGAGGGTCCATAAGATTTCTGCTTAGGTCGTCTGCCAGAGTATTTTGTTTTCCTGGCAGGAATTCAGCTTGAATATGTACTTGGTAAGTCAAGGCTGTGTCCCACAATGCCATGGCTAGTCTGCAAAGGGGGTAGGAATGTGTACCCCCCCCCGCTTGTTTATGTACCACATATCCGTGGTGTTGTCCGTCTTTATAATTAGTTGTCCTAGATGAAGTAAGTCCTTGAAGGCTGTCAGAGCATTCTGAACAGCTAGCATCTCTTTATGGTTGATATGCACATGCATTTGTTTTGGGTTCCGTATGCCCTGAATGCATCTCCCCGCCAGGTGGGGCCCCAAAGCATAGTCTGATGCGTCTGTAGTTAGGGTGGCAGGGGGTAGAGTGAAAGACCATCCCTTGTTTTGGTGACATGTCTCTGCCCACCAAAGAAACTCCTGTTGTAGGTAGGGAATGAGAGGAATCATGGTTTCCAGACTGTGACAATGTTGACTCCATAAACTTTTTAGATACCACTGAAGATTCTTCATATGCAGTCTTGCATAGAATGCAGGATGCCATTAACCCCAATGCCTGCAGAATTTGTCTTGCAGATAACTGGGTTTTTGTTGCCATCTGTTTGAATTATATAGTCAGTTGCCTTTGTTTGTCTGGCTTAAGGTAAGCCATCTTGGCAGTTGTATTCAAGCTTGCACCCAGGAATGTAATCTCTTGAGAGGGTACCAGCTGTGATTTCTTTTTGTTTATTGTGTACCCTAGGCATGTTAGAAGCCTTTTCACAAACGCTAGATGCTGAAGAATGTCCTTGTTTTCTGCTTGAATGAGACAGTCGTCCAAGCAAGGATAGATTTGCATAATTCTTTGTCTACAAAATGCACTTACTGGTGCCAGGCACTTTGCAAAGACCCTGGGTGTAGTAGATAAGCCAAAGGGCAGTGCAGAGAATTGGTAATGCATAAAACCTGCCTTGAAGCGGAGGTGTCTTCTGCATGATTCCTTTATTGGGATATGCAGGTATGCCTCTTAAGTCTAGAGTCACTAACCAAGCGTTCTTGACCAGCATGGGCAGTAGCTGTTGTAAAGTCAGCATTTTGAATTTTGGAATGTCCAAGAACGTGTTCAAAATCGATAAGTCCAGTACTGAACGCCAGATATTGTCTTTTCTGGGTACCAGGAACAGTTTTGAATAAAACCCTTGTCCTCTTTCCTGTTCTGGTACTGGTTGAATAGTCCCCATATCCATGAGGGATGTAACTTGTTTGAGCCTCTGCCCATTGATTTTGTGGGAGATCTGGCCAACCATATGGAATTGGCAAAGTATGGAAATGAAATCTGTACCACTGGGATACTATGTTTAATACCCACTTGGCCTGGGTAATTAACTGCCAATTTTGAGCATTAAGTGCTAATTTTCCCCCCAAGGGGGCTGCCAAAAGATAAGTGCTTGGTGATGGTAGAGGGAAGTCATTGAGACTGCTTACTGTAGGGTTGTGCTCTGTTTCCTCCAGATTTGGAGGTAGAGGCACCCCATTGCTTTGACCTGTAAGAACCCTGTATTTGGTATCTAGAGCCTTTTGAGCACCTGGATTTGTTTTGTGAGGCTGTGTTGGATACAGGAAAGGACCAATTTTTAGTAGGCCAGTGCCTACTGAATCTGGGTGGCTGCACTTGTAAGAAATCTTTTACAGTTTGCATAGATTTAGCTTTGTCTTCCATTTTCTTTAAAACCTCTTCTGCCTTATTACCAAACAGAGTATAATGCTGTAAAGGTGCATCCAACAATTTAGCTTTAACATGATCACGCAGATTTTGCTCCTTGAGCAAGGCATGCCTTCTAATCACAGATCCAGTAACTGTGGCCCTGCAAGAGGCCTCCAAGGAATCAAAACCACATTGCAAAGTATGCTTTCCAACCTGTTCTGCTGCATGCAATAATCCCTGTAATTCGTTATTTTCCACACAATCAGAAATCAACATCATTTTCTGTTTCAATAAGCCCATAACATGCTGTTGATATTTAAGCATATGAAACTGGCAGTTTAAGGCCCTAATTGCCAAGGTTGCTGACGTATAAACCTTCTTTCGCCATCTATCCAGCGCCCTGGAATATCCATCAGAGGGGGTAGGATTTTTGGCTGTAGAGGCCTTTACACCTTTGGGACCCTGTGAGATAGTTTCAGGATCAGCAGCAGGATTTTTGAATAAAAATTTGTGGGAGTCACGAACCCTGTAATATTGGTCTGGCTTACTAGGAGCCAAAGGTATGGAATCAGCAGCCATGCCTGATTCCGAAAACACATCAACAATGTCTAATACAGGAGGTATAGCCAAAGGTCTATGCTGAAGAAGGAAATCCCTAAGCCTCTTTTTTGATTCAGAGAAATCCTGACTTTTCCAATGAAAACTTTCCCTTAAAGTATTCAAAATTTCTCCAAAAGAATAATCCTCAGGAGGAAATGCAGATAGTATGGATTCTTCTTCCTCATAGGGTGGTATAGAAAATCCCTGATCAGAAGAAATAGAAACCTGATCTGAAGATCCATAATCAGTGTCTTGCCTAGGCCTCTTGGAGGTGGTGGTGGGGGGGGGGGGTTGGGAACCCCTGATCAAAGTAATTAAGTCCTCAGCCATTTTTATTATCTGTTTTTTAGGCATAGGGGCCTGAGCACATGGCTCATGCATCGTATTTTTAGACTTAGAAGTTGTTTTTGCAGCTGGTGTCGGTTTTATATAGAAATGTTGAGGCCTGATAACACCCTCAGAAGCCGGTGCCTGCTCAGCAGCTCCGGACCCATCCGAGGGAGAGACATCCGCGGTTTCAATACTCAGAATCTTGCAGCATACTGGACTCCGCATGGGTCTCGGTAGAGGACTGCGACTCAAAAGTAGTGGGTATCAGGGGCTGCGAAAGCACCTGAGTACCGGCGAACCGGTGACTGGCTTAGGAGAAGCTTCGTCGTTGGTTTTGGACCTTGACGGTCTGTCTTTTTCTTTGCGCTTTTTGTGAACTCTGGTAGTCAGATTGCTATCAGACGACATTTCAGGGTAATTAAATCTAGATCCAAAATATTTTGAAGCAAAAATATACAGATGCTTAATAGTGCACTGGTTAAATCTAGCACAAAACAGACAGCAAGGCACTTTATGATCTGGGCCTAAGCAAGGAATACAGTACAAATGAAAATCCTTATTAAGTATTTGCTTTTCACAAGTAATGCAATTATTAACTTTTACTGACATCGGTAAGGAGCAAGAAAAAGTTTCCCCAATGGGGTACTTAGCTTTAGTTGAAGACTTCGGGTCTCAAACTCAAATGCGAAAATTTCAGAAGTCGGCCGACCGGCACTTGCAAACTGCTTCTGCTTCGGGCACAATGCGGCAAAAAAGACTGGGTAAAAATGGCATCGGCTGCATGTTTTATACCCCTGACGACCTGACATAATGGAAGAGGAGACAGCAACAGACGCAGGACCAAAGACTTTGATATTCAGGCCGACTGAGGGCAACCTGCCAGCAGATTACCCAAATGTAATGAATGCAACAGTGAAACACGAAGAATATCAGAAGTTGTCTATGTATATCCAAAAGATGGAGCATGCACTTTCTCTCTCTCAAAAAATTTGGAAATAAACCTTGGAGGTTAATGACCTGGTTGACATTAGACTTGGAAGCTACTTTAAACAAAAGAGATGTGTTGATCCATAAGGAAACCCTGCCTTCGTGGAAAACCAGGTACGGAGGTTTGGAAGATGCTGTCTGGAGTTTGGATTCTGGTCTACCAGATGTAATGACTAGAAAAATGGGTTTCAAGACAAAAACTTAAGTTCTGACCTGGCTGAAAATTCTAGGGTCAGAGCTTGAAGCAAAATAGTTAAATCCCAAGGATAAGTAAGATCCTTAAGTGGAGGTCTAAGTAAAAAAGCTCCTTTGAGAAAGGCTTTATATAATTTAGATGAAGCTAAGGAAGAATCATTTTCACCTAGACAGATGTTTGAAATGGCAGCCAAGTGGACCTTAATAGTACAAAAGCTACCCCCTTCATTGAAAATTGAAGGTAAAATGTAAAGTACTGCTGGTACAAGGGCACAAAAGGGTTCCAGATCCCTCTTAACGGCCCCAAACACAAATCTCTTCCATTAAGTTTGTAAATCTTTCTAGTAAAAGCTTTAAGATAAATATTTGTGGAAGAACTCACCATAACGATAGATGTCTTTCTCTTCTCTGTTGCAGTATTCTACTTGAGGGAGTTGTCTGCCAAGGCAACCTAACAATGGGCAGTATACCAAAGTCTTTTACTACTATAAGGTGCAAGGTACATCCCACGTATGCAGCTATCGGACGCAGGCCATAAAGATGATGTATGCCTGCACCACCCTTAGAACTGTATCCCCAGGAGGTGAGTCGCCAAGGAATAGAGTCTCAATACATCCAAGAATCGTAAGAAGTGGGGAAGGGGGATGAGACAGAATACTGCAACATAGAAGAGAAAGACATCTACTGTTATGGTAAGTTCTTAAACAACTATTTTATGTCCTTCTATTCATCTATTGCAGTATTCTTTACATGAGGGAGCTTACAAAAGCTCATGCAAACAGGGAGGTGGAGTTAGCAGTTGAATTTTCCAGGAAGCCATGAAGAATGGCTCTGGCAAATCCAGCCCTAGATCTAGAGATGGAATCCAGTTTGTAATGTTTGGTAAAGGTGTGGACAGATGTCCATGTAGCAGACTAAGACATAATTGGTGTCTATCCCTTTGAGAAAGGTACCAGAGGAAGCCAATGATCTGGTGGCATAAGCTTTGACTCAGCAGGGAGGGGATTTACCACGGTAGGCATAGCAAAAGGTAATGGTTTTGAAAATCCAGTTAGAAATAGTTTGTTTGGACATGGGCAGTCCCAGAGCCCTGGGATGGAATGAGACACACAGCTGGTCCGATTTCCTAATATATTTAGTTTTGTGAAGGTAAAATCAGAATTGTCTGTGCACATCAAGTGTGTGCAAAATCTCACTAGTGTTTTGGTGAGAAGGGAAAAAGGTTGTTAGGTGGATAGCCTGGTTTAGGACAATTCATTAACCACTTTGAGCATAAAGGCTGGGTTGGTGTGAAGGGAGACCCCCCCCCCCAGCCTGTATCCGAAGCATCTGTGTACAAGTCTTGAGTTGGGAGCAGGGGGGGGGGTGGGAAATTACGGGTTGAGGGATTTTTGTTGGATCCACCACAGAAGCTCCAGCAAGGTAGGAGCAGGATTTGAAATTCCAGAGGGTGGGCAAGGTGTGTCCACACTGCCTTTAGGAACCACCAACATTTCCTCATATGAAGCCTTGCCACAGGCAGCACAGGTATGTGGAAGACATCAGTCCAAGGATCCTGAGAAATTGCCTTGCCGACAAGATGTGCAGAGGAAGGATGTCTGAAATAGTCTGGCAGAGCTCCTGTGCCTTTTGAGGTGAAAGGGACACTATCATTCTGTTTGGAATCTGCACCCCAGAAAGACATGATCTTGAGATGAGGTGAAGGCATATTTTTTTGAAGTTGATTGTGAATCTTAGTTGTTGTAAGATGACAATGGCTGAGTGGAGTTCCCTCTGCAGTTCCCCTGGAGTGTTTGCCTGAAACAGGTCTTCGTTCATGTAGGGTAATATATGAATGCCTTGGAGTCTGCAAAATGCGACTACTGGGGCTAAGCATTTTGTGAGCACTTTTGGGGCTGTACAAAAATCAAAAGGAAAGGCCAAGAACTTAAAGTGCCTGGATGCCACAGAGAAACAAATGTCATGAACTTAGGATGAATGGGAATCTGCAGGTAGGCATCTTTGATGTCTATGGACACCAGAAAGGCCTGGGGGAGTATCAGGGGAAACGCTGTCTGAAGGATAACCATTTTGAAGGAGGGCATCTTTAGGAAGGTGTTGTGGAATCTAGGATGGTTCTCCAGGGGCCTCACATTCTGGGAACTAGGAACATGCAGGAGTAGAAGTCCATTCTTTTTTGGTATGTGGGCACTGGCTGTATGGTTCCCTGTTCTAGCAGGTCTGCCAACACTTGGGGGCAAAGCGGTACCTGTTCTGCAAGTGGTTGTAGGATATCCCTGAAGGGAGGCACGGTGGGCCATGGCATGAAATATCCATGTTTTATGATGTACAAAACCCAGGCATCTTGTGCGATGGATTCCCAGGCTGTAAGGGATAGGGAGAGGCAAAGGGAAAGGGGCAAGTACAAGAAAGTCCTGAAGAGTCAGGAAGAACCTGCTTGGTCAGGAAAGGGCTGCTTATGCTGGTGGAAAGAGGAGGCAACTGAGAAGTGATGAGCTTTCTTGTTCCCCTTGGAGGACTTAGATTGGGAGGGCTGGGTTTGCCTGCGGATGAATACAGGTTTGGAAGGGTAGTTCCTATGGAACTCTGGGACTGGTGAAACCAGGATGTGCTTGAGTTCTTTCAACACTGCTTTTTTTTCCTGCAGTGCTTTGAAGAGATCAGCTGAAGCCTTATCAAATAATGCATAATTGTCAAGGGGGAGCATCCATGAGCTGTGCCTTAATGTCCTCAGGGAGGGGTTGAAGTCTTAACCTCAGCAGCATCATAGCTGTATTTTGAGTGATGGGCCACCTAGGAGGGTGCAACAAATCATGGAAGAAGCCAAGGCCTTGTTTTCTGATTCAGACATGTCAAACAATTTTAGATGGTTGTGACATAAGTTCCAAGGAATATTTGGTCATATGAGTTTTGTACTTCAAAGCCCTAAAGGTTAAGGTAGCCAAAGTGTAGATTTTCTTCCCTAATCTCTTTAGATGCCTATTGTCTTTGTCAGACAGTAGGAGAGAAGTGGAAGGAAGGGACCTTGAAGCTTTGTCTGAGGCCACAGAGATAACTGAGGGGTTGGGCAACAGGGGCCTTAAAGAGAAATTTGCTGTCTTGAGGGATGTTTTAGTAACTGTCTGGCTTCGTAGGGGCCAGAGGCGGAGAGTCAGATGTATGGATGTGTAAACAAAGGCATCCAGAATGGCAGGAAAAACTGGTGGGATAGATGAAAGTATGGGGGATTTCCAAGTGGAAGAGGTCATAGTACCTCTTCTGAGCATCTGACATTTGAGAGCTGCTGTCCCACTTGAAGTGGTCCTTCATTTTTAAAAGTGTATTCTTCCATGTGCGAGTCCATCCCATTAGAGAGTCTTCCTCAGGGAAAGCATAGTCTAATAGTGAAGAAATTTGAGAGGAGTAGGCTAGTGAGTCACTGTCATCATCTGAAGAAAGTTCCTCCTCTGAAGTAGGCTGCTGTCTGACCTTTTTTGGGGCAAGGTAGGCCAAGAGAAGGAAGGAGCAGAGGACCCGGCAGTAGGCTTCAAGGATATAAAGACCTTAAATAATCCTTGGGCAAAATTTTGCCACTCTTTCTGGGAGTCTGGAGGAAGGGCTAGATGCTTTTTTTTTTTTTTGTCATAGTAGGCACTTCCATCCAGTGTAAGGCTGGCAGTTCAGACACAGGCCTACATGCAAATATGTCTGAATAGACTTCTTCCCTTACCAAGATTTTCGCGATTTCAGTAGGGCTTTCCAACAGAATGAGCCTTGGTTCCCCCTGGACAACTGTACTAGATGCCTGTGAGGCCTCTCTGGACATGCTGACATCTGGTACTAGGGTGGCC
This sequence comes from Protopterus annectens, assembly GCF_019279795.1. Taxonomy (NCBI): domain Eukaryota; kingdom Metazoa; phylum Chordata; order Ceratodontiformes; family Protopteridae; genus Protopterus; species Protopterus annectens. Next base: position 1,002,502,256 of record NC_056743.1, on the reverse strand, counting down.
TGCAATACGGGCTTGGCTTGGGGATCCGGATCCAATGCAGAATGCATCTCTGGGCTATCATGTGCTTCGGGAGAGACATCAACTGGCAGACGGGCAGCTAAAGCCTCTGGCCTAGGCTTTTTGGCCTTCTGCTTCATGGTAGACTCGTTAGTCAGGCCATCGTTATTTTGGCAAGAATTTTCAAGCGCTGGTTTTCTAAATATATTGCGAAGGAAGAAAGTCTGCTCCATAGAGTCTACAGGATGAATGACTGACAGAACAGTTTTTATGGTTGTAGTGGGGCCCAAGACAAAAAAAGACACAGAGCAACCATCTTTGGGTGGAACCTGCCTTCCACAATCAGACTTCTCTTTCCTGGATGACATCTCACGGGGAAAAAAGGGTACAGCAGCAAAAGACACAAAGTTCTCCAATGGGGCACTTATCTTTAGAAGAAACACTATTCTGGCAGCAGAGTGACATATGGGACTGGTAATCTGGACTGGCGGCAAAGAAGTTCTGAGCATTGTGCGCGTGTACGTCACCTTTATGGCCTACATCCGATAGCTGTCTACATGGGATGTACCGCACACCTTACAGTGGTAAATGACTATGGTATACTGGTTGACAGTCGGCTGGGCAGGCAACTCCCTCATATAAAGAATACTGCAACAGGTGAACAGAAGGACATCAAAATATTGCAAACTGAGAAAGAATGCCTCGGCCATCTGTCAGTCAATGGAAAAGAAACCATGCAGTCAGGTTTCAGGCCTATGTCAGGATGAGTCATACCTATCAGGTGAGACAGGCGGTCTGGACTGGAATCCACTATCTAGAGTGGATGTAGAAGATGAGGCCAAAGGAAGGGCAACCCAATTTGATGAAGCCAAAAAGGTGCAATGAGGATAACTCTGCTCTTCAACAGGTATGCTTTTTTGTAGAAATTTAGGGATGAGAGGTACTGGCGAAGAAAAGCATAAAGAAGATCAGTGGGTCAATCATGTACTAAAGCATCTCTCAGGGATTCCCCTGTTGGAAGGATTAAGGCCAAGAAACTACTGCACTTCTGAGGGGAGAAACAAAAAGGTCACAGCATGGCTGGCCCCATCAATGGAAAATGGTCTCCACCACTTTGACATCAAGAGATCACTCATGAGGCATCAGAATGGACCTGCTTAGTTTGTATGCTATGTTGGCTTTCCCTGTATGTACATTTCTATGAGAAAGTAGCCAAAGAGATCTCCCACTGCTACACTCAGAGTCCTTTTCAACACAGCAGGTAAGATCTGGCTCCCCCCGATTGTTGATGCATCTGACAACAGACATTGTCCATATGAATAGGAATCATCCCGGAAGGGAGCATGTCTTGAAAGGCCTGCAATGCTAGAAGGACTGCTCTCATTTCCAGATCACTGATGCACATCTTGGCCTCTTCTGGGGACCACACACCTTGGACTGTTCATTCCCATGTAAAGCCCCCCCCCCAGTTGGGAGGTGTCCATGATCACTGCAGCTATGTGGAAAAATGAATAGGCGACCTAGGAAAACTGAGTGAAGACACCAAAGAAGATATTTTTTGCCAAGACCGAGTGATCTTGACAGGGGTGGAAAAAAGGCTGCCGAACCACAGACCACTATACTGAAAAAGTCCATTGCAGAATCCACATGTGAAACCTTGCTAAAGGAACCAGGGTGATGGCTGCTACCATGGACCCCAAGGCTTTTAAGATTAGACATGTGCAAGATCACTTTTATGACAAAGGATCCAAGTGTCTAAATTTGTGTAGGTGGAAGAGAGGCCATCTGAGTAACTGTTTAGAACAGCACCTATGAAATCCAGACTCTGCATGGGTATGAGTTGAGACTTGCTATAATTGACTGGAATTCCTAGATGAAGACATAACTTGAGCAAGTAGTCCCTTGCTTGTAGAATTAGATGCCTGGATGGGGCATTCAGGAGTCAGTCACCTAGGTATGGAAACGCTATGAATCCCAGCAGTCTCAGGTGAGCTGCTACCACCGCCATGCATTTGGTCAACACCCTTGGGGCTGGGTTAGGCCAAACGGCAGTGCTCTGAACTGGTAATGACTGGCTCCCAGTCAGAAGTGCAGACATCTCCTAGAGTGGCTGTTAACTTTGATGTGACAGCATGCATCCTGAAGAGCTGTCAAGCATATCCAATCATCCTTTTGCAGTAGAGGCAAAACAGACTGAACCGTAACCATCCGGAACCTTGAATATTTTACAGATCGGTTTCATCTGCTGACGTCCAGGATGAGTCTCAAGTCACTTGTCTTCCTTGGCACTAAAACGAATTGAACAGTTGTGTAAGAACTTACCATAACCTTATATGTCCTCCTCTTCCAAGTTCAAGTATTCATTACAGTAGGGAGGTTGCTGCCTGCAGCGCCGCCATCCGGTCATTATACCAAAGTCTCTGCTCCTGGAGGGTACGTGCGATGTCCCTTGTCAAGGCCATAAACAGACATAGGGTATAAAAATGACGTCTGTATGTACCCTCTTCAGAATGAACTGCCGCATACAGTGGTAGTCCTGTAAATTAAGAGAGGGTGATAATAGGGGGACCCTTTAGACTTACATGCAGACTACACCCTAGGGCACTAGGTAGGCTGCATTTAATGTGGAGACTGGGAGAGAAAAATACTATGTCGCCACAGGTAGGCCAGGATATGTTAGCTAGGTAAAGAAAAGAGGCAGGTTGGGGGGGGGGCATAGGTCATGGTAAGTTCTTACACAACTATTCTATATCCTTCTATTCTCACGTTGCAATATTCATTACAGTAGGGAGAGTACCAGAGCTTTAGGTATGAGCCTGGGAGGAGAACTGGGTCCCTGGTCGATGAGGCTCTGAAGGCTTGACCTGGCAAACCCCACTCTGGTGGCTAGGTACAGTTTCTAATGTTTGGTAAAGGTGTGTACTGAAGTCCAAATGACAGCTTCTAAAATGGCAGCATAATCAATCCCTTTGAAAAAGGCAGCTGTAGAGGGAGCTGCCCTGGTAGAGTGAGGTGTGACATGACCGTGTAAGAATTTTCCATGACAGGAACAGCACATGTCAATGGATTTAGAGATCCATGAAGAAATGGTCTGTTTGGAGACTGCCTTCCCCAGAGCTCTCGGATGGAAGGAGATGAAAAGTTGGTCAAACTTTCTGATAGGTCTGGTTTTGTCTGAGTAGTACCTCGGTTGAATGTGGACATCTAAAGAACGGAGAGTTTTTTTCCTGAGAAATTTTTGTGGATGAGGGAAGAAAACCAGCATGTTAATGGTCTGGTTTAATGAGAGTTCATTAACCACCTGAGGCATGAAGGAGGGGTTAGTCCTGAGGGCAACTCTGTCCTTGTGAGAAATAAGATGAGAGGTAGCCATAAGGGCTTGTATCGCTGATACCCTCCTGGCAGAGAGGTGGGCCACTAGTAGAACCATTTTCAGGGTGCATAGTTTTAGGGATACTGAATGTGCTGGTTCAAAAGGTGGCAATGTAAGTTTTTCTAGTACAAAATTCAGGTCCCATGGTGGAGGTATAGACTTTCTGGGGGGGTTCTGATATGAAGTATCCCTTTCAGAAAAAGCTTTACTTCCAATCTCGAAGCCAGAGGAGGTGATATGTGCAGACGAGCAGAGATGGCAGATAAATGGACTTTGAAGAGTAAGTTAGTCCTGAGTGAAGTAGCTCACACAAACAGGAAAGGACCACTGGTATAGAAGTAGTCAGAGGGTCCTGTTTTTTCCGTTGACACCACTTGAAGAATCTGTTCCATTTAAATACATAATCCATTTGGAGGAGCTTTTTTGAGGTGTGTAAAAGAGATGAGGGTGCCATCTATACCATTGTGGAATCTGAAATTGCATCAAATGGAAAACCTTTTTATTTATCCTGATATAGTCTTCTAGTGGATGTCAGCTTGCCACCGGGGTTGAGGACCACTCGTGGGGCATAAGGATGCATCTGCAACATTGTCTGACTGAATTGCAGTTGCCCTGGAAGGGAGAGCCGAATGGAATGTCTGCAACGCTGACAGCACGGCTCTCAGTTCTAAACACTAACATGCAGGAAATGACCCTCCTACCCGATCAGGGAAGCATCCGTGGTCACAATGGCTGTGGGCTGAGAGAGTTGAAATGGGCACTTACAAAGATCTGCATCTGACCTCATCTACTAAAGCAGGTCCTGCCTGCAGGAGTTGGTCCTGGTCCTCGTCGGCTGCTGTCGCCCTTCCCTGGCGTCAGGGGTATAAAAGAGTCCCAAAGCTATGGATGGGAGGCTGGCTAAACAACATTTAACTGCAATGGCAAAGCCCTGGATTTATAGTAGAGTGAGCAGATGATATTGCTTTAGTAAGGTGTGCACTGACCTCCAAGTAGCAGCCTCTAAAATGCACTTGGAAATAGTATGCTTTGAGATACCCTTTCCTTGTGATCCTGCAGCATATGCCACTAGTAATTGCTCTGTCTTTCTGAAAACTTTGGCTCTGTCCAAGTAGAATCTAAGCTGTCTGTGTACGTCCAAAGAATGCAGAATTCTCTCCCCCTTGTTCTATGGATT